>NC_063046.1:41964051-41994051 GCF_018812025.1 Megalobrama amblycephala | reverse complement strand
TGTAGAGAAGAGTTTTCCGAGTCGATGAGTTGTCGCAGGGTATTCAAGGTCCGTGTTGTGTTCGGTAGAACCCAATCACGTTTGAGCTTGCTGAAAAATTAAAGGGAAGTCTCTTTGTCGCTGGAGTTAAAGTTTAAGCGGCAGAAGTCGTTGGTTGAACTTTGTGCGAAACTTAGAACACGAGACTTTCAACGGAAAATAAAATTAAAGAAAGAAAAGAAAAGTGAGTGGAAGTTGGATGGCTTGAAATGAGCTGCTTGTCTGTTCTTCTTGTTACTCCATTGTTCTTGGTACTCTGGTCATGGCTGACCGGTTCTTTCTTCTGTTGCTCTGTTTTCCTTGACCAGAACTAACCAACTCCTTCTATCTGGCAATGACAATTTAAACTTAGTTGTTTGTCACACCTCTGAGGAGTTTTGGCCAATCAGACATCGTCCTGTTTCAAAAGGGCCTTTCTCTGCCCCCAATAACACATAGGTGTTACATCCTGTTTCTGCTTCAGCAGAGTGTCATTTTAACATAATTTCTATTAAATGGAATACAATACATTTTAAACAGATTTCATTCAAGTCAGGATATAGGAAAGATGAAAAGAAATAAATCAAGTCCAAATAAGGCATACTTTCAGTCATTCAGTCAAGAGTTAACATATTTACATGAATTGTGAGTGTTCTAAAGCCTAACTGTTTACAGGTAGTACTTGTGGACACATAATGCAAAATGTATGTAGTTAAAAGATGTTTGATAAGTCCATTAAAATTGTTGGAACAATTTCGAAGCAGTTTTATTTGTAGAACAGTCTCTGTTGAGTTTTCTGTGAGGTTAGGTCTTTTAGAGAACAAATGGGACCTGCATTGTTTCCTCTGTTTCTTTGATCTGGGTGATCAAAGAATCTTATCTTCCTGGTGACCATTTGGTTTGTCACTCCTCCTGCTATCAGGAGCGTGGGGTGTCATAAAATTAATCCGCCTGGGTTTACTCCGCAGACGAGCTGGAGTCGGAACTTGATTCTGAATTAGGATTATGTTTAAAAGAATCATCTGAATGATTCAATTGTCTGGTTCGTCCACAGTTCCTACAGGGCCAAAGGTCCTTCTTTCCACAGCATCAACATTCGCTTAGTCACTCCTAGATCTACACAATGCATGGGATCTATTGGGAACTGCCTGATCATATCAATGTCCAGATTCAAAAGAATGCTATCTGTTTTGTGATGTTCAGGATTTGTCTTCTGTCTAAATGACTCATTGGTTCTGAGATTTCCTTTATACAAAAAAAGCATTTTGCTCTCATGAACTCCCTTTACATCACAAAAGTCACAGCCATAGCAGCCATTAAACTGAACTATTCCTTTGATGAGGGCTTGTGCTGGTGCATCACATATGATGTTTTTGAGGACAATTCTCTTCCCTTTAAAGCCTGTTTCCATCAGTTCTTGCAGCTCCTCCATAAAATCCCTCAAAAACTCCAAATCATTTGGTTTCTTTGCTCCAGAAAACAGAGAAACAACAAAAGGACTGTTTTTCACTTCATCAATGTTGATGACAGCACACTGAAGTGGCCACATTGTGAGGTTTTTGGACTTGAAAATGGGTAGGCCATCAATATTCAAAGAAATCTCAAAGTGGTCGTATTTTGAAGTGTCTTGCTCAGACAGAGTATGCGTAAGACCTTCCTTTAATCCAAAATATGTGTATTTGCCACCTATCAAAAACAAGATTTTACAGTTCAGTGAAATTTCTGAATAATATTGCCAAATGAGTGCATGGACATTTTCAAAGTTAAAATGTACCTGATTTTTCTGTTATTCTCAAACTGCCAGAACGAGGTGTTTTCAATAGTGTTCATCCGTCTGCTGGAACATCAATGTCATGTTCCTTCAAAATCTTAAGCAAATGAGTGAGAGAGGTCATGGAGATATTGAATTTCATTGCCCACTCAGACAGCTTTTTCTCCAGAGACAAAGCTAGCTCTGAGTTACTTTCACTGGTAACATCCATGGAATCATTTAGTCTATCAATTTCATACCATAGCACTTGATCTTGCATATTAATTATGGTATTCTGTTGTGATTCTGAATCATACTGTTCTTGCAAGTCTTCATTTAGATGCTGCTCCACAACATTCAGCATATTTCCTGAGTCGTCTGATGAGTAGTCTGATTCAAGTTCTCTGGAGGAGTGTTCACGATCAGAAGTGTTTTTATTTTTTTTTTCTGAAGAGCCAAAATGATCTTTTTTGATTTTCTACGAGCTTTTTGTTGCTGTCTTTTCAATGCCTTAATTTTTGTTTCCAAATCCTAACAGGCCAAAAAGAACTTCTGTATTAGTAAAACATTATATGAAACACATAAATCTTTTACAAATTTGAGAGGACAACCTTAGCCACTCTCACTGATTACTGTATTTGATAATTGTTTAAGTCTTCTTTGGACAATTGTTGTGTATCCTAAAGAAAGTGTGTATCATAAAGTACTTTAAACTACACTTTTGTAGATCTACACTTTACATTCTTAATGATGTAGTGTTGCATCTGATGTCTGGGTAAAGTTGCTTGTTATGTTAATAAGAGGATGAATGTCAGTCACTTTGAGTTTTGGTAAATGGGAAGTGACGTTGAAGCTTTTAACATAAAACAGCTACAGTTCCGCAGATAGAAGTTGTTGTTAAAAAACTAGTCATATAGCGTGGTGAAATAAGGCTTTTTATCTTTAATATGAGTGTCTAAGAGTAGGCGTACTTCATCTTTTTATCCAAAGAGCAATGATAGTTTACGCTATTCCACCAGTGCAGCATTCTTGCTTATACTGTTGTTTTACAGCGCTTGTTAATTATTGAAATATAAGTATAAATAAAAAAATTAATATATTGAAATATAAAGTTAGTAATGTTGTAATGATCTGACATAACAGGCCTAACAATTCACAAATACTGATATGCAAACTAGCTGCAGCTAGCAATTTTGGTGTGATTACTGAAGGTAAAATGGCTGGTGCACATGTAGCATGTGTGAGCAGTACTCTGCTAAAAAAAAAAAGACCAGACCACATTGCACATCTAAAAGTATGTAAATAGGCCACTCACCATTTCTGCGGTGTAACAATACCATGCACAACTTTTTCTTCTTCTTTACATGTTTTATGGTGGTTGGAAGACCAGCTTAGATGGTGCATTTACCACCGCCAACTGGACCGGAGTGTGAAGCATTCACAATGAGCTCACGCTTTACACACATGCTGAGGATCACAGTATGAGGATCAGATGAACTCACGTTGAGCTCACGCTTTACACACATGCTGAGGATCATAGTATGAGGATCAGATGAACTCACGTTGAGCTCACGCTTTACACACATGCTGAGGATCACAGTATGTATGGAGTTCCGACGAGCTCTATTATGGCGTTCGGTCTCACTGAACGTCTCACTGACGTCTTGATTTTTTGCTATTAAATCCATTCATTTTAAGACGCAGACGAGGCGTAGACGTCACGCAGACGTCACGTAAATCACGTGTGGCAGTGAAGTGTGGAGTCAGACGTTCACGCGTGATTCACGTGTAGCAGTGAAGTTATTTATTTATTTTTTCGCTAACAGGTATCAGACAACCCAGTCTCATATGAAAACGTATCCTGACTACGTTGGTCCAAAGTGCAAAACGTAGAGGGGTTACAATAATGGCCCTTAAATTGTATGACTGTTACAATTTTTTTTGCCTATTGTTTTGCGTCCAAGTCACGTGACTTTAGAGAGCCCGGCCGTGAGAACAAAAAACATGGCGGACGTTTCTCTACTTTTTAGTGAAAAAAACAATATTTTGAGTTAGTTTCTGCATAAAAATAAGGTTTGATTACATTTTTAGCGAGAAATATATATTCTATTTTCATAATATTCACTCAGTGAATGTACATAATCACTCGCTTGCGCGTTGTTGCAAAGATTTTTCTGATCTCGCCAGAATAATGTGAAACTGCTACGTTTTGTTTGCTATGAACAATATTTTGAGTTAGTTTCTGCATAAAAATAAGGTTTGATTACATTTTTAGCGAGAAATATATATTCTATTTTCATAATATTAGCGTCAAAAACTGACGCGAATTTTATTGGTATGAAATCACGCTGAAGAAGTCTCCTTCAGAACACATCGCGATATTTGGCATCAGTTCGCGTGTGCTGGATGTTGGTAAGTAGTCGTAAATACGCTGTTCTAATGTTTGATATAATGTCTTTTCTGTTTGCAGATATTAATCAGATTAACGTTAGCTCCCTCATGTTCAGTCACTGCATTATATCTGTCACCTCCGCTGAGGTTTTGCTTTTCATTGCTTTCTATATTAAATACTAAACTAGGGTGATTAAACACTGTCACGTGACGTGCAATATATTGCACAATATAATATAACATATTCATATCAGGTTCAAAGTAGTACAAGTGTAGTTTCAAAATGGTATTTGTTGTAGAAGCACGGTAAAAAAAACAACACTTACCATGCTTTTTACCACAGTATTGGTAGTTTTAATGTGATTTTTGTTGTAAATACAGAGTAACCACAACACTTATCATGCTTTTAATGCCTAATAATGTTAAATCCAAAAACTGTAAGGTCAATAAGAACTTCTTTCCTATATATATTTAGGCTATATATAAACCTATATATTATAAATAATGATATTTTCTTTTCTCTTGTTTTAGCTGAAAAGACAAAAAGGGCCTTTCAGAAATGGATGAAGGAGACAGAAAGCTGCAAAGGCAAATAATTGCAATGGTATGTATGTGTTGCTTTTAACCCTTTATCAAACATTTTATCAAGCATTTGT
Source organism: Megalobrama amblycephala (assembly GCF_018812025.1). NCBI lineage: Eukaryota > Metazoa > Chordata > Actinopteri > Cypriniformes > Xenocyprididae > Megalobrama > Megalobrama amblycephala. The sequence continues at coordinate 41,989,236 of NC_063046.1, read as the reverse complement.
TAAATAGTCTCACAGTAAATTAAAATTAAAGTCAAATCCTGTACATATTTATCACCTTATTTGTAAATCAGTTGTGCCCCTTCTTGGACAGTTGGACGTCCCACACATAAAAGTTTATATTAATTCCATTGAATTCTTTAAAATGATTACAGATTGGGCCCAAAATGTTCCAATGATACATGATGTCTCTCCGCACCTCATAACTACCTCTGTTTGCAAGAGTGGAAATTATCATTTGACTTGTCACATGACATCAGATATTCGATTATTTTGTCATAATCAAAATAATTGAATATCTGATGTCTATTCAATATCTAATCAGTTACACTGCTGATAATGTCCTGCTTGCATGTGAAACATGTTATTTTTTTATTTATTCTTTTAAATATAAATATAGCTTGCTATTAAAGACATATGTTTAATCATGGAAATGCCCACATATCAGTGAACTTATTACATAAATGCATTTAACATTTAATTATGCAACACTCTTTACAGAAGGAAATCCTACAGTTATGTGTAAATTGACAACTTGAATGTGATGTAATAAATTTACCTTCCTTTCTGTCTTGCAGGATTACTTGCAGATTACTTAGTCCTTCTTTTTAGGATCTCTACAACGTCAAACTCAACAGCTCTTTTAAGAGCCGACCCTCACAAGAGCTACTAGTGAGTCGCTGCAAACCTGCCGTGATCAGCCCTTTCCAGGTAAAGTTTCTAGATATTTAAATCAGTATTTACTCATCAAATGCTCTCCTGGATGGTATGGTAAATTAACTTATTTATAACTGTCTCAATTTGTATGTTTTAAGAACAAGAGTAATTGCACACAGAGTAAGTAGAGACTTTCTTGTTTTTCTGTGCAGAGAAGGAAGACCAATCCTTATATTAAAACAAGCTCATCGAAGTCCTTTGTTTAGGGTGAGGAAGGAACATGACCATCTCATGCCCAAAGAAGACAGAAGTCCATTGGTATGTCTTGTGTTGAGGCAATGCTGTAATATGTAGTACAGAATTTAATGTTGTTCTCTCAAAGGACTATTAAGTTCTTAAAAAGTTCTTAAAAACTGTTCCTTCTGTTTTTTTGTTTTGTTTTTTTTGTTTGTTTTTTTTTAGATAAAAGCAGACAAGTGTGATAAAAAGCATTTAGTTAATAAAAACACTTTACATTGTTCCATGGGGTTCTGGGAAGCTTTGGAAGATAATGAGTTAATATAATATAATATAGTATAATAGGAATGAAATAGTAAATGTTCTTTAAATTATGTGTAATACCTAGTTTTTTTGGCTTGAAATAAGGCCTTATACTGCACAGACCTAAAACATTGTATTTGTATTTTAAAACAGATAGCAAGTGAAGTCACTAACAGAAGATCCTAGAGGAAAAACGACTGATGTGCAGCTACGGAGGAACACAAGAGGCAGAAACTATGCATGGCCATGGCTTCTTCATGAGTATGGTAAGTCCTGTGCCTATTCTTAATTCTTGCCTTAAAGTTTTTATTGCAGTATTTTAACAATTTTACATTGTACAGGTTATCACTTGGTTTTTGACCAAATTATGCTCTTGAAACAAGAAACAGAAGAGTATGTTGTCCTGAAAGAAATCAAGGCTCAAAAGAGAGCATGCCTTTCTAAAAGATCTTTTAAAACAGGTTGCTGTTAATATGGGTAAAACAGTTTTTGTTCAGTACTTAGCTTACAGTCTGTGCTGCATTTTTATTATAATATATATATTATGTACTGCTGTTTTGTAAAGTTAAATCAGGAACAGGCAACTCTAGCCCTTTTGCTGTCTCCTTTTTGAGGTGGAGAGTTTACCTCCAACCATAATTGAGCACACCTGAAAATTTTATCCAAAGTCTTCAGGTGTACTTATAGACAGTTATAGGCAGTTGGGTTTGAGGTTGGAGCTAAATCTGCAGGACCGTGGACGCTGAGGGCCAGAGTAGCCCACCACTGTTTAAATCATGCAGAACATAAGCTGACCTGGCTGTCCATTAAACTACTTAACTTGAATTGTCTGTGTTTTTTTGTTTTACTTTTAGACCAGGACTGAAGAACGCCTGACAATGGGATGTTAAGACTTCTTCCTCTGGTTGAGAAAAAGCTACAGCACATCAGTGATCACATCTTCTGGTCATCAGTTGTACTGTAGAGTACAACTGAACAAACTGTTTAGAAGAAGAACATGAACATGATAGAGACATGTACAGGGAAGAGCAAGAACCCAGTTCAGCTGTGATAATGAATCTTTATTTTAAACTCAATATCAAATCTGTTTTCTGGATCATAGTTGACTGGATGGGATTCTGTGGCGCTCATTTGTGCAATAGGAGTAAAGTCTGTGAATGGATTATTATGACGTTAACGTATTTTTGAAGACACGTTTTTATTTATCTTGAATCTCATTTGTCTTTATGCAAATTTCAACCTTATGCTGTATCCTCCAATAAAGTGTTGTGTAATAAATTATGGTGAACGTGGTGTTTGGTAGAGTAAATACAATTTAACTAAGCTGAGTTTATTTCATAATTTAAAAAAATGACATAATTACCATGATTGTTTTACTTAATACATAAATATATATTACATAAATATTTTTGATCTAATTCATGATATTTGGGACAACAATGCACCAAAAGTTGCATATACTTTCATGTTGTGACAAGGATGACAGTTTCCAGATAAATAAAGGGAAGGAATGTGAATAAAGAGAGGCTGCAGTGGGTTATACTGATACAAACACTTCAAGCAGAGCTGAAGAAGATCGATGTTGATCATTCTGGTACATCTACTACTGCATTCAAAATGACAGCTGGACATTACTGATGTCAGGCATGTGAGGAGCAAGAAGAGGGGGTGATAATGACATTTTGGCACAGTTTCTTATTTTACTGAATAGTGCATTATCCTTGTGTAACAGTAATAGTGAAGTGTAAATATAAATAGTTTTTAGTTTACTGCCAACACTGGCAGCTGGATAATGGCAAGTTGTTGTGGGTTCATCCATTATATTTATTGGTGTTCATACAAAAAAAAAGCAAAGAAATAATCAACTACTATTCAATTAATCAATTATTATTATTATTGTATTACAACATTTTGTTATAATATTTCCATATTTCATCAGATGGTCTCACAATACCCATCAAAAACCTATACAAGCATGATGTTAGAATGGAAAATGAGGAAATGATAAAATAATTAAATGTGATTCAACAAAGTTTGTTATCCATGATGAGGAGTACACACCTGTGTAGATTTTAATGCCCTTCCACCCCCAAGGGGCCAGTACCGGCCCCTGGAAGAGCAAAAAAATGAACATTTCAAATGGCTGTAACTCAAAGTCCGGTTAGCGTATCAAAGAGAAAATCAACAGGACAACTGCTTATGCTATGATTACTAAATAATGTTGGGCACAGTTTTCAGACATACATGGAAAGCTGGCATAAAGGTTTTTTAATAGTGATTACAGTAAAATATTAAATTTCAGCCTGTCCCTCATATATGTAATAAATGTTTGCACAATAAACATATTTAGATATCGAGTTGTCCATTAAAGATCTTATTATTTTAACATTTATCATTTCTTTACTAAACGTTTTAAACTACATTACCCATATGTCTCTGTCATTCTATCAATGAACGGGAAACATGGCGCTGTAGTTCATTGAGAAGCTAGGGTTAGGGTTGGGATCTCGGTAAAGGAGTAATTTCTCACAACATGGAAACACTTTATAGTTAACTTAATGTATGAGTAACGTAATATTCACACTAAAACAAACTTTGTAAGATAAAGCGCCGTTTTATATGGGTTGAAAGGTAGTCCAATCACAGCGAGTTCTGAGATAGAGTCACAGCCAATCACAACACAGCTGAACAGATGCGTCACGCTTACTTGTCCATTTATGGTAAATGACGACAGCTCTCCTTCGGTTCCGGCTGACGAGAAAGATTCCTTAAATATATAATTAATCTAATTAAATATAATAAAAAATCACATTTTACAACGAAAGACTCCTTTGTGTTTTAAACTGATGCATAAATATATTTGAAAGAGATATAATTGCATCTACTAAAGTGCTTCTAACATTTACAGTAGATATGTAGTATATTAAAGGTATACATTTAATCACTTATTTATACCATTCTTCACCATTTGAACTCTTGGAATTAAAATAAATATAAATAAAAGCATAATGAATGTACTCGATTTTATAATCATATTCCAATATTTAGTGTCAAAGACAAATGTAGTCCCCAAACTACTGCACAACAGTATAAAAATCAGTTAATTGTGAGAAAAAAATATATCCAGTTACAGAGGCAATCTATTATAGTGAAATATAACTACAAAAATCGATATGATGAAGTATTATTTTTACAAACCAAGAGATGAGATAAAATTCCATGTGAAAATGTTTCTTTAAAGAATAGGGGGAAAAAAATAACATTTTACATTCTCAACTTTAATACAATACAATATTGTGTTTATTGTTCACTTTTACTGTAACTAAATGAAAGGCAAATTCAAATAGTTAATGCATTTTATAAATGTTAAATATTTTCAGCAATAAAATGCTTCTATAAAATACATTCATGGGTATGTTACATTTACATTATCCAGGTACTGATATAATGATACCATAGATGTAGTTAAGGTGGACATTTAGTGACACTGTAATAAAAGGTTTAATGAAACAAAATGCAAGACATTTTCAAGTCCATCTAAATGTAGAGGTAACAAACTCACAGAATAATGTCCAGAATGTCAATGTGTCATTTCTGTAATACTCTATATCAGCACCAAACAGAATTAAATAAATATTGATTGTTCTCAGAGGGTTTTCCTGAACACTCTCACTAACTTCAATTGTTCGGACAAACACCTGCTATACACACATGCAGAAATACATATTTGACTATAGTCGCAGCATTACTAGAACTAGTGGATGGCAATGAATATGTCTTTTACCAAAACTCCGGATGAGCACTGGTGCTTCTTTGATAAAGGCAAGAATATGGAAAAAGATAAATGACTATTTTCAATATTGGTTCTGCACGTTTCAAGGAGATCATAAGGAGGAGTCCACGTGAAGACTTTTAAAAACTGTGACAGAGTGAAGGGTGCACCTCCCTGGACACATCCTAAGCATGACCAAACAACAACACCCAAAGACAGAGATGAAGTGGACACCACCAGGAGAATGCAGGGGAAGACATGGAAACGAAGGCCTGAAGAATGTCGGTGTCCCATGGGAAGATGTGGAGAACGTGGCCACAGATTGGATACGTTGGAGGACACTTGTTACCCAATGTGTCCAGCACAGCACTTGATGATGATGTTGTGAGTTCATACATAACCGTAGGATTTCCTTCTGTAAAGAGTGTTGCACAATTAAATGCATTTATGTAATAAGTTCACTGATGTGTGGGCATTTCCATGATTAAAAGTATAGCAAGCTATATTCATATTTTAAAAAATAAAAAATAAAAATAAATAAATAACATGTTTCACATGCAAGCAGGACATTATCAGCAGTGTAAATGATCATGACAAAATAATCGAATATCTGATGTCATGTGACAAGTCAAATGATAATTTCCACTCTTGCAAACAGAGGTAGTTATGAGGTGCGGAGAGACATCATGTATCATTGGAACATTTTGGGCCCAATCTGTAATCATTTTAAAGAATTCAATGGAATTAATATAAACTTTTATGTGTGGGACGTCCAACTGTCCAAGAAGGGGCACAACTGATTTACAAATAAGGTGATAAATATGTACAGGATTTGACTTTAATTTTAATTTACTGTGAGACTATTTAACAAATGCTTGATAAAATGTTTGATAAAGGGTTAAAAGCAACACATACATACCATTGCAATTATTTGCCTTTGCAGCTTTCTGTCTCCTTCATCCATTTCCGAAAGGCCCTTTTTGTCTTTTCAGCTAAAACAAGAGAAAAGAAAATATCATTATTTATAATATATAGGTTTATATATAGCCTAAATATATATAGGAAAGAAGTTTTTATTGACCTTACAGTTTTTGGATTTAACATTATTAGGCATTAAAAGCATGATAAGTGTTGTGGTTACTCTGTATTTACAACAAAAATCACATTAAAACTACCAATACTGTGGTAAAAAGCATGGTAAGTGTTGTTTTTTTACCGTGCTTCTACAACAAATACCATTTTGAAACTACACTTGTACTACTTTGAACCTGATATGAATATGTTATATTATATTGTGCAATATATTGCACGTCACGTGACAGTGTTTAATCACCCTAGTTTAGTATTTAATATAGAAAACAATGAAAAGCAAAACCTCAGCGGAGGTGACAGATATAATGCAGTGACTGAACATGAGGGAGCTAACGTTAATCTGATTAATATCTGCAAACAGAAAAGACATTATATCAAACATTAGAACAGCGTATTTACGACTACTTACCAACATCCAGCACACGCGAACTGATGCCAAATATCGCGATGTGTTCTGAAGGAGACTTCTTCAGCGTGATTTCATACCAATAAAATTCGCGTCAGTTTTTGACGCTAATATTATGAAAATAGAATATATATTTCTCGCTAAAAATGTAATCAAACCTTATTTTTATGAAGAAACTAACTCAAAATATTGTTCATAGCAAACAAAACGTAGCAGTTTCACATTATTCTGGCGAGATCAGATAAATCTTTGCAACAACGCGCAAGCGAGTGATTATGTAGGCTACATTCACTGAATGAATATTATGAAAATAAAATATATATGTTTTGCTTAAAATGTAATCAAACCTTATTTTGATGCAGAAAATAAAATATTGTTCATAGCAACCAAAACGTAGCAGTTTCACATTATTCTGGCGAGATCAGAAAAATCTTTGCAACAACGCGCAAGCGAGTGATTATGTACATTCACTGAGTGAATATTATGAAAATAAAATATTTATTTTTTGCTTAAAATGTAATCAAACCTTATTTTGATGCAGAAAATAAAATATTGTTCATAGCAACCAAAACGTAGCAGTTTCGCATTATTCTGGCGAGATCCGAAAAATCTTTGCAACAACGCGCAAGCGAGTGATTATGTACATTCACTGAATGAATATTATGAAAATAAAATATTTATTTTTTGCTTAAAATGTAATCAAACCTTATTTTGATGCAGAAAATAAAATATTGTTCATAGCAACCAAAACGTAGCAGTTTCACATTATTCTGGCGAGATCAGAAAAATCTTTGCAACAACGCGCAAGCGAGTGATTATGTACATTCACTGAGTGAATATTATGAAAATAGAATATATATTTCTCGCTAAAAATGTAATTAAACCTTATTTTTATGCAGAAACTAACTCAAAATATTGTTTTTTTCACTAAAAAGTAGAGAAACGTCCGCCATGTTTTTTGTTCTCACGGCCGGGCTCTCTAAAGTCACGTGACTTGGACGCAAAACAATAGGCAAAAAAAATTGTAACAGTCATACAATTTAAGGGCCATTATTGTAACCCCTCTACGTTTTGCACTTTGGACCAACGTAGTCAGGATACGTTTTCATATGAGACTGGGTTGCATCAGAACACGCTCCTCACACGGCTCAGTGCAGTGTGTGAGCCAATGCACAATTTACCTATGAGGGGCGGTCCGTGCCAGTTCTAAGGCTAAGCAGGCGAAGGATAAGGCGCAGTCTACCCTTACGTCGCCGTCAGACCGTGTCAAATTTTGAATGGGATTGATAGGGAGGGCAGACGATAGACCCGCGGCGACGTCACGGCGACGTCACTGTAGATCTAATCGTAGGCGGCGACGTGACGGCGGCGTACGTGAGAAATTTACATAAAAATGACGTGTGATTGGTACGTCTGAAATATGTATGTCGCATCATATGACGCCTGATCATCATACGTCGCATTATATGACGCCTGATCATCATACGTCGCATCATATGACGCCTGATCATCATACGTCGCATCATATGACGCCTTTAAACGCATTTAAAAATTTCCATTACTAGATGTAGGCTATTTGTTATAGACTATTGTTTTTACAATAATTAGTTAACTAACTAGTGGCAACAGTGCATAAGAATTCTAAATTTATTTAATGTATTATGAGTGTGTGTGTGTGTGTGTGTGTGTGTGTGTGTGTGTGTGTGTGTGTGTGTGTGTGTGTGTGTGTCTTTGTGTGTATTGGCTGTTACGTTAGTGTTGAAGTGAACAAATTAAACATGTTTTGAAAATTTAAAGGCATTATTTTAACTTGGATGCCATAGCCCTAAAAGCTTATGCTCAATTTTTCTATATCTTTTTTTGTTCTTTCGTGATCTTGCCTGAATTTTCTTTGTCATTTAACATTTTCTTCAACATGAGGTGGAGAACAAGTTATTCCTAGAAAACATTCTTGGTTTCATGGATATAGTTTGTCTATTTGGGAAAATAAGAAGTTACAAAAAGTATAAACAGTAAAAAGATGATGGTAGAAAGGATTCTTCTTCTTATTATATTATTATTATTATTATTATTACATTTGTTACAACGAAGGAATACTAACATGGTAACTTCTGACCAAAAAGAGGAGCAGTTATAATAGATGTATGAATTTCTGATGCTCAGGAGAACAGCAAATTCTAAACCAGGGGTTGTCAGCTATGGTCTTTAAGGTCCACTTTACTGCAGAGTTTAGCTCCAACCCTATTCAGCTGAGAACTCCTGGTTTAGAATTTGCTGTTCTCACCCTGAACTATTATAATTTTATTTTTGGTATTATAACCACTGCTCTAAATCATCAGCAATTTCATCTGCAACCTGAAGGCTTGGATATTAACCTTGTCCACTAGATGGAGCTATAAGATAAGGTATCATTTTAGACTTATATTATTAATTTGTTTTCTATCCCTTTGAATATAAATAAATGCATTTATTTATCTAAATAATTTGTGTAACTTGTGTATTGACAGTATATTTCATTTACATGTAAGTTTGTGAAATGTGAAACAGTAATAGCCTATTTGATGGTGGAAAAATATATATTTTAATATATTTCATTTTAAATCATATAAATGATGAGATGTGTTAACTTACCTGCATTTTTCCATATTTTTTCATTTTTTCATTATTTATAATTATTTATTATTAATTTAGTAAAGTTTTATTTAACAGGCGGTGATTTCAATAAATATTAGTAGTAGCAAGTAGGCTATTGCTTTAAAAATAACAAAATCAAGTCCATCACTTGGAGAAAATGCATTCCTCCCTTAGCTCTAAAGAAAAATGGTTTTAAACGGTACCAAATTATGGTTCTTCAGCTTGTAGCAATAGCAGAAGCCGAAACTGTGTAGTTTGATGGTTGAGCTCCAGAAAACCATTAATGAGGTGGCTATGACAGTTACAGCTTTGAAAAACAAAAAAGCAGGAATAAAGTAATGCATATAAAGGGGTTATTCATGAGGGCGATGCGGTTCTAAATAGAACTGTTACTATTATCATATTTTTGAGGGAAAGTGTTCCATAAGTCTATTTTTAATTTTTATTTTCCAGAGAAGAAAGAAAAAGAAATACGTGTTTGGGACAACATAAACATCTATATCCCTTTAACCCATGTTCAGTTCAACAGTTGAGTTTGTGGCAGAACCATTTGCGTTCTTGCATTATTTTATTAACCACTACATAGCTATTTTAGTTATGAAAAAATATTATATAAACGTTAAGCCAAAACGAATTCATTTAAAGCTAAACTGAAACAGAAACCTGCGTTATAACCTACCTCTCTAATTTGGCACAAATCCAAATGTCGAATTGGAGGCTAAATTATATTTATTATTTAAACGCTTTTACACAGACTACTTAAAATTAGCAGTATAACCTTTTATATGTTTGGTTGAATGTATGTTATTTTGACAGTTAACAACTGCGATGTCAAGTTACTAAAACTGATATGTTTTGTGTCCGCTTGATGAGGCGCCGACGCGTTCACTTGAATTTTCTTATAAAAGCGGAAACATCTTAAAATAATCAGACATTTATGGTGTAATAACTTTAGAGAGACACACATGCAACACCATTCGAATCTGTGAAGGTTTTAATAGGCGTATTAGTTTTGTACACTCAAAAATTAAAAAGAAAACTTTGCTTGTAAAATAAACAAAGAATTTTCTGCCGTCTCGGTTTCCTTTCTGTGAACTTCTCAAATGAACCGAAACTCATATAGTCTAGTCTATTGTCGCATTCTTCCCCCTTTCATTTTGTTAATAGGCTATGTTAAGTTATGCGCATAGACATTGGCTATTTATTCCTTTTATATAATTTAATCTTTTTTTCCGTTCACAGAAGCGCTGCAGATGCGTGATTAATGCATCCTCATGTTCTGTTGTTTATTTTGCTATTTGTTCAAGTAGGCTAAAACTAAACCCCTGGGACTTTTTAATCACAGACACTTATCAATTCTAATTTCGTTTAATTAATTTAATTTAATCTTGTCGGTTAATGAAAAGATGATCGCGTCAGTTGAAAGTCAGGGGGAAATAAACAGAAACGATATTGACAAGGCAACAATAATTTTCGTTCAGTTTAAGTTTTTCAACTAATATTTATATTTTCTTATATTTCATGTTTATTTCGATTAGCATAAATGTTTTAATAGTTTTTGTTATTAATTAACTATAATAACCCTGCAAAACCGAACTACATAACAGTAAAAAGCCATGAATATTTACAAAGATTCACGAATTATTTAATTAATTCCGTCTGGGACACAATCTCAGGCCGGGAGTCTCACGCTCATCGAGGCCAATAAACCTAAAGCTATTGCTGAAAACAAAATTTACATTACTTTTAAGAATAATGTTGGAAAAGTGATAATAATGTGCCTCTTTTGCCCACTTTCATTTATCAGTCCCCCTTTGCAATATTAATAATTACAAAACATATATAGCCTAAATATGTAAAAATAAATTATAAATATGTAAAAATATAAATAAATTATTTACCAGATGATTAACAAAACAATCATTACTGACAGCCCTAGTTAAAACATTTAAAAATTAACCTGCATTGTTATGAAATTTGTGATTAGAATATTTTCCTATATTTTGCTATAGGCCTATTTGATTTCTTGAAAATAATAGGCTATTAAACTGACTTAATCTTCTGAAAACAATATCGCATATAGTCAGATATTGTGAGCTGATCTATTCACACATTGTATAGTCAGCTGTATTAATTAAAAATCTTACCACTATCAAAAGTAAAAGCTCAGAATGACATCCCAGAATATTATGTTGCATAGATTATATTTATAAATTTTACGTGCTTGAATTTGAAGTTGGTAGGCTTAATAATCGTGAACATAACATAAAATTGCGAGTTTGGTGGTGTATAATTTGGTACAGTCATTAATCTCAAAGAGAAAGTTAATGATTATTTTTTAATTATTAGGTTTTTTAACAGTAGGCTACAGAGAACTTTGCATGCAATACACCATTTGTATCGAGGATATATCCAGTGTCATCAGAACAGGAAAGTAAAAGAAAAAAAGTTATTGATAAAGAAAATACGAAAACATAGGAAAAACATGAGGGTAAGATATTAATTTATTGTGGTGGCGACGTGCTCATTCTCCGGCGTTGGTCTCACGCGTCTGTAATGCGACGTGCTCATTCTCCGGCGTTGGTCTCACGCGTCTGTGATGCAACGTGCTCATTCTCCGGCGTTGGTCTCACGCGTCTGTGATGCGACGTGCTCATTCTCCGGCGTTGGTCTCACGCGTCTGTGTTGCGACGTGCTCCTTCTCACACGTAAAAAGTACACGACTGTTTCCTTTGGTTGGTAATCAATGGCACGAATCCGCCCCCATATTTACCTGCACTTCATTCACTGCTCTCAATGGACGTGACATCTCCGTCTGACTTGTAACGTGACGTCTGCGTCTGACTTTTTTTTTTTTTTTTGGTCAGTTTTTAGTGCAACTTTTTCCCGACAAACTCAATATACATTAATTATGTGCATATTAAATATACATATATTAATATATAACAATTTAGACATTTTTTTTTACTTTTTTAAATTGTAAAAGTATAAAGATAACATAAAAAGGATAAAGCCTAAAAGCAATGTTTTAGCGATCAATGTTTAAGTTTGTGTTGCTTATAGGAATACTCATGTCGTTTAGTTTTATGAAATCCGTTTTGAAATGTTTTACATTTGGGGGTTATTGTGTTTTTATCTTTTTACATTTTTAATGTAGCCTACACGCTTGATGGCCAACCCATCGATCGCAATCAGCGGCTAGATCTGAGACTGTTGCTGTAAAATAATAATAAAATACATGGAAAAATGCATTATGCCTGACTAATGTTCAGTTTTTCAAGCACCTCTCTTCTTATGTTTTACATTTAAAATATAAATTAGGATTCTAATATTATTTTATCATGTTTTCCTTTCTTTTTTAAAAAGAAAATGTTAACTTGTATTCAGCAATAATGTTAAATTGATAAGATTTCTATATTTTGAATAATAATCTGCCAGTATTCATCAATCAATCCTGTAAAAATATCCGACGTTGACATTGAAGGATCATGCGTCAAAGAAGACTGGAGTAATGGTGCTGAGAACTCAGCTTTGCATCTCAGAAATAAATTATTATTAAATAAAAGTATAAAATAGAAAACCATTATTTTAAATTGTAACAATATAATAATAACAATATTAACCAGACCCCACCCCTTCAATATATAAATAAGTAAAACCTTATATAAATGATTCACCAATTTTATTTGTTTGTTTATTTATTTATTTATTTATTTATCGTGTCCTCGATCCTTATCGTTGCGTGAAATGAATCGTTAATGGATGCGTGAAATGAAAATAGAGCTAAACAACGACGCTGGCACTCGCTCACCAATAGATGGCGTCGTTGGCCCATGTTTAATTCATTTTATCCGACAACAGAAATAAATGATTGGGTGCTTATACAAGTATGTAAATAAATAAATAGTTTCAGTAGCCACAAGAAGAAAAGAAAACAGATAAGTTAACAAAGAAGTCATGAATAGAAGTAAAAACTACTGGCAAGAATTCTACAGCTGCATTATGGACTAACTTTAACTTGTTTATTGAAGATGCAGGACAACCTGATATGGTTGAGAAAACCTAAGATAAGTTTTTTTTTAAGCTTTATGATCAGTGGATTGTGTACCAAACAAGCAAAGATTAATTAAATAGGCTATATAAAGGTGTGCGATAGAGACAAAAATGATATCTCGATATTTTCTGGGATTTTTAGCCATAACCATAATCAGAATATATTTTAGCTGAGTCTGTCTTTCTCTCTCTCTTTCCCAAACACAGCTGATGTGCAGCCACTACAATATTTCAGTTTTGTTTTTTAATGGTAAGGTGGTCAATTTCTTTTCGTTTCTTTAGTTAATTTAGAAATATTTTGGGAACATTCTATGTTTGTTAAAATCAAGTTTTTTTCTTTTAAGGAACAACCGAGCGGCCAGCCGCAGGAAGCGCAATGAGCATATGTTTGATCAATTTAGCCTTCTTCACTTTAATAAACTTCTTCCATCAACACGACTTGCATAAAATAATATTTATAAAAATACCCTAGATAAATGTGCGCTATTCATTAAAATAAATAAATAAATAAATAAATATATATAAAAAAAAAAAACAATGGCATTTCGCGTCTCTGGCTTAAGAAGGAAGGCTTCACAAAAATGAACCGAGACTAAGTGAATAGTTGCCTCATAGATGATAAAAATATTTATAAAATGCTTTAAATTACTACTTTAAAACGAAATAATTCAAATCGAAAACAAACTCTTATTAGCCTATGTAATCCGTAAAGAAGCATTTTTATCTAAAGGGCGTCCAGTTGAGGAGATGAGTCAAGATCGTCAAATAGCCTACATCTTTGTGACAATCAGAAAACACTAGTTTATTAACAAATAATTCAAATATCCCCTCACAATTTTTTTATTATTTATTTTTTTTTATTCATTTTTTTCTTTTGGCCGCTGTGCGAAAATTGTTTTCATTCAGTACGAATATCACACAGCGGCATTAGTGCCACGTTTTTTGAAACCGACTGATCAATTGCACGAGACAGTGGTTCGTATTAAATTGTTCTAATTTTTTTAACATGCATTCAAATATTCATGTTTATTTCTTGCTGCAAATATTAGAGGAAAACGTCATTGATTCATCCTGGCGAATTGTCTCAAATTAAAGAGCGTAAAAACACTTTTATTCTAGGCCTATATATTTTATCATAAAATTGAAAGTAGGCACTTTGTAGTAACAAAGCTGCATGGGTGGCTTGCATGCGAAAAAAAATGAATGGCCTTGAAAACGTTAAATATTATTTCCAATGAGGATAAGTGTAAACAATAATAGAGAATGAATAGGTATAATAAAGCTCAAATTAGTGTATGGAATGTGCAAAGGGAAACCCTTGCAGCAAACGCAGACGTCACGTCCAGGCAGTCGAACTGTAATGTGGCAGACGCAGACGTCACGTCCAGGCAGTCGAACTGTAATGTGGCAGACGCAGACGTCACGTCCAGGCAGTCGAACTGTAATGTGGCAGACGCAGACGTAACGTTCGGCAGACGCAGACGTCACGTTCGGCCAGGGCCGTGCACAGACCTTTTGAGGGGCATGTGCTAAAACTGAAAAAAAGGGCACCACTCTTTTTAAAAAAAAAAAAAAAAAAAAAATTAACACAAAATAATAGTCTCACAAGCTTTATATCTATTCACTATTAATGACAGTTATATATATATATATATATATATATATATATATATATATATATATATATATATATATATATATATAGATAGATAGATAGATAGATAGATAGATAGATAGATGGATAGATATAGATAGATATACAGGGTTTCAGGGCTTCTTTAAAAATTATTACAACAGCAATCTTCTGATAGCCATGTGTTTGAAGATGTTTGACTTCACTGTGATCCAGGGATGTCCCTCTCAACACATTAATACACACACATTACATTCTGCATTATAAAATATAAAGAAGCACAGTGACCTGATGATTCAGTAATGTTTTTTAGTTCCTACAACATTACTGTAGTAAAACCATGTTTTACTACGTTTATACATGTGAAGAGCGGGGAGTATACAATACTAGATTAAAATTATCTAGCGAGCAAATACATATTAACATCGTAAACATTAACCATACTGTGTGACCATATATAATATGATTAAATGTTAATGAATTAAGTGTACGCAGATAGCCATCATAAATCAAAGAAGAAATTCCTTAGAAATGTATTTTACCTAGCTGACGACGGGGATCACTCAGTCGCTTTTTTGTCAAAGTCAAATGCAGTTACGCCGGGTTTTTGACCAGCGAATATGTGCAAATGTGCAATTTGTCCGTCATTAAAACGATGGCATCACATTAGGCTACGTGTTACGTCGTCATCAATAGGTTATGAGCGCTCAATTTTTCCTGTGGTAAAATACGTTTGGCCAAAATCTCAATTTATGAAAGATGTAATACTACTGTACTGTATGCACAGGCTATTTAAGGCTATTGTAGGCTATTGGTATCGGCTATGACTTAGATGGCAAATGCTATCCCCAGATAGCAAACTGACATAGAATCAACGTAGAAACGACGTTTCTCGTGACATCGAAACGACGTTGATCTCCGACGTTGATCCAGCATCAGTTTGCTCATCGGGGTAATGTTGAATCAACGTCAGACACTCCATTCAAATCTAACGGAAAATCGACGCAATTGGTTTGCTTACCGAACATTGAAACGATGTTGATTTTCGGATGGTTGAAACGACGTTATAGAATCAACACATATTCAACATGAAATCGATCTAACTGGTTTGCTTACCCAACGTTGATGCTGATTTCATTTGGGTACTATACAATTAACACATTTTCTACTTATTTTAAAAATCTCAAACACTTAATACTAAAAGATAAGCCTGTTTACAAAATAATCACACATCACATTCAGTTAACATTGCTTTAATATTTACAAAATACAGTTACAAATAGCCTACATCGTTAGAGCATACAAATCTTCTATACAAGACTAACATAGAAAAGGCATTTACTCTCAAATACACACAAAGAGGTATAAAAGTTAATTATAGGCTATTATAAATAATAAGTTACAAATTAAAAGCAATATTTACTCAAGTATAAAACTGGTCATGTTCTTTTGTACCAAATGTGTTATTTTTATTGGAGCACAAAAGGAGATGTAAGGCAGAACATAAAGAGACTGACAGCCTGAGTCAGAATATGCCATCAGTTTCTTTTCTTGCTGTGACTGAGACTATATGACTCTCTCCTTTTGTGTTCAACAAAAATAAAGACATATGGGTCAGTAGATGATTTATAAAGAAATCTTACCCTTGAAAATGGAGGACAGAAGAATATAGCAGATTAATTGGTTTTCCTGTGCAATTAAAATGTAAGTTCCTTGCTCTTGTAACAGGAATGTAAACTCATCAGGGGTGAAAGGGTGACAAAGATGTAACCCACAATTTCAATACAATGGACAATAAAATATATTTTTAAATTACTTTTTTTAATTTCAAAGTTTATTAATATTTTAATTTATTTTATAATTATTATTGACATATCAAAATTAAAATATTTCATTTTTATCTAAATGTAAACCAGTGTCAATTCATGAAGTGCCCCAATGCTTTAACAGATTCACTCCTGTAATTGGATAAATGCGAATGTCACTCCTGAAAATTTGCAGTGCAGGTGGTTCTCTAGCAGTGTAAAAATAAAACTGTGAATACAGAAAGCAATATTTATTATAATATTACTCATTTATTATAAGTCTATAGCCCCCAGCTGTTAGAATAGCGACTCAGTTATGCTGTATTGTATCTGGCATTATTGTAGTGAAACTGAGCAACTGACAGTGGAAGGAGTAGACAATATTTCAGTGAAGTCATCAAAATGTTTTAGGAGTTGAAAACTTAGTTCCTTTCTCTCTCAAAAACACAACAGTTACACCTTTTAAATTTCAGAGTGTCTATTTACATAAAGTGCAAATAGCATCCCTTGTTGGCAAACGCTATTTACACTAGCTTTTGGGCCACTCAAGTTTTAAAAAAGAAGCACAGAAGGCAACGTCTTCAGTCACACAGCAGTAGCGAGTAGGGAGTTCTGGCTTTTGATGCAGGTTCAAATCTGCCTTTTGCTAAGCTCGCATTTATTTTCAATTAAAATGAAAATAATGTTCTAAAAGCGGAACTAAACTGAACGAGTGTTTAATAATATTAAAAATGTTTATTGGGTAGGGTTAGGAGAAGGTGTAGGGAGGGTTTATTCTACCAATAAGGCAGCATCCATTTAATCATTTTAATAAATACAATCATTTACACTCTATATTATTGCATCCTGTTAATGTACAAAAATATTGAGGTGCAAATAGTATCTGCCAATATTAAGTAGGCCTATAGATAGCATCTATTTACTCTTATTGCAAAGAATTGATACTTTACATGGTGTAAATAGAATCTATCACTATTTTCACCTAGTGTAAGAAAATGTGCTATTGTCACTTAGTGCAAATAGCCGCTGCCTTTAATTTTTTTTCATTGCAGGTGCACTAAACCTATTCTACAAATCACAAATTAAGAAATTCATAAGCTCAATTTTTTTGTAGATCAGTAAAACTTTGGCCAATCATGCACATTTCTTTGTGTATGATTTTGTGAATCACCTACACTGTTTGGCTATTCTCATGTGGTAACATTAAAGAAATATTAAGTGCTAGCTAAAAACAAACAAAAACAGTTTGTAATAAAAAAAAAAAAATCATACATAAAAGAGACTTGTATCCCTTTAATATAGACTAAAATACTGAATGTCAAATAGTAGCATTTATAATAAATATTTAGCTACTGTTCATTTCTTGCCAAAACCATACTTCTGCAGTGCATGTAATTTCAGGGTGGTGCGGTGTTGATTACTGATTGATTAATAATGACAAGATCAGATTGTCAGATTGTATATCTTTACATTTTGAATATATTTGTTAAAATTTGAATTCATGTTAATAAAAAAGATACTGCAAAGTGTGACATCATATCAGGACTGTTAAAGTGTCCGAAGAACACGGCTTAAATGTGAGCATATGAATTTCTTAATTTGTGAAATAGGATTTGTGCACCCCCAATGAAGAATTTGAAAAGGTGTAACAGCTGTTTTTGTAACTGGAGAAAAAAAGTTTGCAACTTTTAAAAATCCTTTCAAATTTTTAAATAAAAAAATAAATAAATAATTTACTGATGTTTGACTATTCTTTAAAATTAGAAATCCCACTGTCACATGTGCTCAGTTTTGCTATAATAATACCCTCACAGAACATGGTAGTAATCAGCCATCCATTTAAAAGCAGAGGTCTTTGTGGTGAACTGTTGGTACATCTGTCCAGGCCAACATCTGATGTCCTGATGCCTTCAACTGGGGATCCCTGAGAACCTGCAATAGAAATAGTACAGATCAAAATCATACATCATACATACCCATTACAAAGTATCTCATCTGGTAACACAAATTATCATTCCAGGTTTAGTTTAAGTTTAGCTCAATATACAATATTTGTGGCATGATAATGCCCAAAAGAAATTATTTCAATTCGCCCCTCTGAATATTCCTCTAACGTGGCATTTTGTGAGAAGACCAATGACCTTGTCACGTCTTCTTTTACATTGTAATTTTCATATAAGAGAAATAATTAATGCAAAATATGAAACATCCATGCATTTACAAACCTCATTTGGATAAATACAATGGTGGAAAACTTGAATCAGTGATACACAGGAAAGCCTGTCAGTGATGTGCTGTAAAGTAAAAGGAAAGACACGAATAACACTGGAAAACTGTGTTTTCATAGTGGGTCCTTTTATAATAAAGTCATTATGTTTTTAAAAGATCTTGTTAATTTTGTTTAATAATATGAACAATATTAATAGTAGTAGTATATATAAATGCTAGAAAAATTTCACCATGAGCTTTTTGCATGTAAATGAACGTAATGGGAACAGAAAGTAAAAAACAGCTCCATCTGAAACTTTTCAAGTACAAAAACTTTTTTGGAGTACAAGCTCCTGTTCTAAAATTATAGTACACAAGACACACAAATGAGAGGTACAGTCTCTCCCTAATCTTACAAAATAACAACCATCCTGACAAACACATGTTGTATGAAGACTAGAGTTGGAATAAAACACCCCTCCTAATCCTCACATATCATATAAAGTATTTCCCCTCCTCAAGTCCATATTGTCCTTTCATCTTCAGGAAGCCATCTTTCAGCCTCCATGCAGTGGTTGGGTAGAGCTACATTAGGTTAGGACAGCCTTAAGAAGTTATTTCTTGTGACTCATAGAAGTTATGTCAGTTATGTCATATGGGTAGGGATAAGTAGCGTTACAGTTCTAACTGTTACTTATTGATCGGGTACTTCAACGGTATTCTTATCGGTTCTTTTTTATTATATACAAATTAAGAACATAATTAACATTGCTTTATAGATGAAATCAACTGAAGATGATAAAAGACATTAAATCTCTCAAGATCTCAGCAGAGGAGGATTAAACAACTCTAAACAACAACTAACACCGTGTCTACACCAGCTAAAAGCTGACCGACTGTTGCAAAGTACTTGGTCTACGTCAAAAATAGAATGGGAAACCAGCTTACTGTCAGGAATGTGTTGTGTTGCGTCACTCCTCATCCAGTGTAGACAAAATCACAGATTATAACAGGTTCTATTATTAAACATGCTGAGAAGATGTTACTGTTTATGTGATCACAGATATCCCGTGCATCACAGCACACATGAGCTTTGAAGCAGTCAGTCCCCCCCCCCAAGAAACAAGAAATATTTTATGTAATTTTAATTATCTAGAAAAAGCATTTTGATTTAACAATTTCTAGATATTTGGAATATAAACAATACGAAAATATTAAATAAGAAAATTAGGGATGTCCCGATCAGGTTTTTTTGCCCTCGAGTCCGAGTCATTTGATTTTGAGTATCTGCCGATACCGAGTCCCGATCCGATACTTCTATAATACATCAAAAAAAGAATAAAGAGCGAAAAAAAAACAGATCCAGGACGTTCCTTATTTTTTATTTAATTACAAACAGAGCACTTCTGTGAGGCAGCTTGAACAATCAAGTAATAAATAACATAAATTGTTCACTTCACTTCACTTTAGTGCAACAGTAAATATAAAAAAGTCTAATATAAAAACAAATATATTTGGTTTGATTTGGGTATGCTGCAGTCTGTGTAATAACTAAAATAATGTTTATATATATATCATATTTTCTGGCTAGTTTACTTTAGTTTTTTATAATACACCATACTTTAACACAAACTGAATAATAAAAAACAAGTTTAAATGGGTAAATCTTCTATTATTATTTTTGATTCTTAATTTTCTTTTCTGTCATACTCAAATTCTTGTTAAAACACATTAGACATGCGTATTGTGTGCATTTTGAACACTTTTTGTGTGAAATTATATTTATTTTGTCCATCAAAAGTGTGCTTTCACTTTAATTACGCGTCAGCAGCGCAGCGTGTGTCTCAATCAGCTCCCTAGTTCAGTAGTCAGGGCACTGATCAGGGTATCAGCCACATTCACTTTCATTATATACTGATTCACGACCTAGGGAGCTAGGGAGCTGATTGAGACACAGGGATAGACTCGGTGCCGAGACGATCGCGGCACTGCTGCTTACGCGACGCTCCTGCCTGACGCTTTACGAGCTGCTCCTGCTGCCTGTGTGAATGCATCCGTTGGTTGACATGCACGCTGAAAAAAATATGCGCTACTCACGCGCCGCTTACGCTTGCAGTGTGAAACAGGCCTAACTCTGTGCCACCGCATCACTAAAGATGTGTTAAGAATAATGAGAATATATATACATATATATCCGAGTCCTGATCGGGAGGTAACGTCCGATTCCGATCGAGTCTGAAACCACATGATCGGGCCCGATTTCCGATCACGTGATCGGATCTGGACATCCCTAAAGAAAATCATTTTTTGTAGTGCAGGACATTTTTAAATATATCTCCGATTGTGTTTGTCTAAAAGAAGAAAGTCATATACATCTAGGATGGCTTGAGGGTGAGTAAATCATGGGATAATTTTCATTTTTGGGTGAACTAACCCTTTAAGGTCTTTTTTTTATCTTTGGTTGATTTCATCTAAGGCTGTGGCTGGAAGTTTTTCTCTTTTTCTGTTCTTGTTTCTTTCCTTCAGTAATTCTGCTCGTTAACAGCAGGACTGGTTTACGTCACGTGACCAGCATTGATAATGACACAAGAGTGGGTAACTTCTGTCCACCTCGTCTATAGGCAAGGACTAAAATAGAGAAATTTCATATGAATTAATATTGATTCTGGAATAAAAATGTTTTTTTTTTAAATCATAAACAAATTGCGATAGGTGAATCGATTTTTTCCCCAGCCCTAACATCTATATAGCAATAATGAATAGTGCGTGTAATTTCTCCAGTACCGACGGCAGAACCAATATTGTTCAAGCTTATTGTTTCGGTTCCCATCCCTACATATGGGTGAGTTCATAAGGATGAAAGCTTGAGTCAGTCTCTTGATTTGTGACTGTGCAGCTATTGTGAAACTCACCATCTTCATGTATCAAGTGTGAATGGCATCGTGTCCTGAAGAATCACAGCTCCAAACGCTAGAGATTACATCTCATCTGGTAACAAGAGTACAGCCATAACTGTAAGAACTCTAATGATATCTTTACCCCCTGATATTGCATTGATGATATAAATTCAAACACATTAGAGGCTAAGAGTATGAGCAATGAGTAAGCTGCCCAGATTTCTGTCGAAAATAACTTACTTGCCTAAAGTTGTCGACCCCCTGGACCACAATCAGCATTTATAAGTAAAAAGTATTTAAGAATATATCATTAAAAAATGCATGCACGTATACAAATAAATAAATACCTTTGAGTGGAACAGTATGGCGTCTGTCAGTGGCAAACATAACTACAAATAGACAGAGAAATACAATAAAATTGATTAATGACCATGATATCCTGTTATCATAATAGTTAAATAAATGATTATAACTACAAGCATTATAACATTTTACTTGTCACGTATGTTACCTCTTTTAGCTGATTATTTAGCCTACAGGCCTTTCAAGAACAACCTCACTGAAACAACCTGGGGTTAATGATTTTAAAATGTGAGACTTCTTTCAAAGACATGTAAAAATCTTACAGACCCACAACTTTTCAACAGTAGTGTAGTGAATGATTGAGGTTTTGCTTACAATAGTCATCTGGTTCATGGCCTTTGACAGGAGGTCGCTCAGCTCTGCTGGGGTGCAGGAGGCCATCCTCATGGAAGGATCTAGGAACGTAACATGCAATTTGTCACAGAGCCAACCACATTTATTACAGGTTTATTACAAGGAACCAAGCTAGAGCAGAGGTGGAAAGAATAAAATACATAATATTAAAAAATAATTTCTTAAGTTAACAGAATTTATATTTTTAGTATTAGAATTCACTATTGTACATACAGTGTCACTTACGTTTGGATGTCAAAGCCTTCTTAACTAATGCATTAAAAATAATTTTACAAAAGAAAACTGCAGATGCATGGTGATATAGGTAAAATATATTGTGAAATAAATGCATTTTAAAGTATTTAATGAGCTTTCTCAGTTCACCTGTGTTTCCTCCAGAAATGCTGCAAACTTTGTAATTTAGCCTTTGTTGGAGGGGGTTTTCTGTCGTCCCTGAAATTACAGAACAATTTTTATCAATATTTTGTTTACCATTAGAGATCAAACCGTGTTTGAAATAGTTTCAGCTAATATTCGCGCTCATGTAAGTGACGTCACCGATTAACGGTACAGCCAGCGCATACTTTTAGGTTAAATAAATAAGTAAGTTTACCATCTTTCATTGATAATATGCCAAAACGTTAACAAAGCTATCAAAACATCTCATCTACACATAAAGATGAGATTAAAAGCCCAAACTTTCATTAAACAAGGGCTCAAAATATAGAGTTAGCCAACCGCTTCTGAAAACGGTTGAGATGCTAACGGACTTTTTCAAAGACACTAAATCATTTCTTTTAAGTAAATATTCAACAGAAGTGTGTCAGTTACACTTAAGAAAAGTGTCAGGAACAGTTTTATATATTATGTGTGTGATTTTGTGGACTAAACTTACCTAAAATCAGTGAAAACAACAGCGAGACGGAGGCTTGCTGCTTGAGGTTTCCCCGTTTCCATGGCAACTCAGATCCGCTACAGCATTTGAAAGCGATTCGAACGTTCAACGCGCACGCGCATTAAAACACGTCACAGTCATGCAGCAGTTACAAACATAAACATACAGAATTATAACATTACATACAATTATTAAATCATGAATTTAAAATGCATTTTGTAGTTCTATCGACCCATTGTGCAAAATGAGAAAGTGAAACTTTAAAAGAACTTCTTTATATTTTTGGAAAACGTTTGAAGTATTTTTATACCAACACTTTACTTTTGTATATATATATATATATATATATATATATATATATATATATATATATATATATATATATATATATAAAGCCAGTTTTTTGTGCTTTTCAGATTCTCTTTAACTGTAAAAAAATAAATAAAATAAATGTACAATATATTAGATTTTTTCATGTCCACTACAATGGGCACCAGGACGGAAGCAACAACAACAACAACAACAACAAAAAACATATTTTAACCATACAGTATTATGAGCTAGAGTTCAAACACAGTATGTGAACTAGCGTTGAAGATTTTGAACTTAACACATACTGAAACAATGAGCAATGGCAATCAGAATGAAAAAATGTAAGATAGGATGGAGTCTCAAAAAACATTTTGATTCTTTTTGTTGGTCGAGTGGGTGAATTGAAGTATATGTACTTGCTGGTTTTGATAAATATGTGTTTGTGTGATTGATTGCATATAGCATCCAGGCATCAGTGTGTGTGTGTGTTGCTTTGTGTACACTCATAGTCATTTCACATTCGTTGTTTCACAATATTGTCTCTTGTTAAAAACTATACATAACATGATTCATGAATAGGCTATATTTTTTAAATATATTTTTACATATGTACACAGGCCTATTTATGCATGTAACATGAAGATCAATTTTTAAGCTTTATGTTCTATGCATTTTATATACAGCTCTGGAAAAAATTAAGAGACCACTTAATATTGATTTCTGAACTTGGAGTGGTCTCTTAATTTTTTCCAGAGCTGTATATATATATATATATGAAGACTTCAGATGCAAAAGCCTCTAAGTGCCATCTGAAATTTTCTTCTAAAATGAGCATTTTTATCAAGCTTATATGTTTATGTTCAGTTATTTCACTTTAATGGCAATGAAAAGGACCTATTAATTGCCATTCAAGTGAAATTACTGAACCTACGAGCTTGATAAAAATTTCAGACGGTAGCTACTTAGTGGCTCTTGCATCTTAAGTCTTCATATTAACAGTGTTTCACATATATGTTGCATTCATGGTTTTCATTAACGCTCCTTCTCGTGTGTTTTATGACCTGCCTGCGATACCGTTTGAGCAATCTTCGGTAGGCTATGCTTTCATTTAATTTTAAAATGGATACATCGGACAAGAAATCACGGAAACTTTGAGGACTGCTCATTTTATCAGTGTCAGAGTAAGAGCCTGCTAGATTTTGCTGCTCATTATGTGGATTTATTATAAATAACCACTGCTATAAACTTGTTTAATTTACTTAAATAGGGTTTTTATAACGAATTAAAATTATATCAGTAAATAAGTCAAAAGACATGCACGTCCTAGTGCACGCAATGTCCGATTCCTCTAACCAAGTTTCAACATATATTAGACGTTATGATTTCGATCATATGCGTCGGCGTAGCTATCAGTTGATGAAACAACCTCATTTCGACATTGAATCGATGTCATATTTTCGACGTAATAACGTTCTGATGTACCGATCAAATAGTGAACATTGAATCAACATTGAAATTTGATCGGCGACTGATACTGATCTTTACAACCAAAAATAAACGTTGAATCGACGTCCGTTTGCTATCTGGG
>NC_063046.1:41830736-41963051 GCF_018812025.1 Megalobrama amblycephala | reverse complement strand
CAACAATATTTCAAATATCAAAAATCCTGTCATAGGTCTACATCTGCTGTGTATTGACATTACACTGATGAAGTTTGAAGCAAATCAGGTAAAAATAAGAGGGTGATCTCAAAACATTTCAAAAAGTGATACACTTCCTGCTGCCAGTTGGTGGCGCTATAACTTTGACTCACAATAGTCACATCCATGTGATCAGACTCCTATAACGAACACACTCGTGAAGTTTCATAAAGATCAATATATGTATGCAGACGTTATAACACATTTCCTGTTTCCTTTTTCTCGCCATAAATTCGTTGCCTCGCCACGGCCAAACCGTTCGAGATATCAAAAATCCCCTGGCAATTTTTAATCATCAGTGTCTTGACTTCATGCTGACCGAGTTTGGTGGCGATCGGATTAATCGTCTAGGAGGAGTATATCAAATTCCAGAGCATGCGTTTTTCAAACAACCCTTAATAGCTGACTTCCTGTTGGCGTGGTGTTTAACTTAGAGCACGAAAGTTGTTCGGCCCGATGAGGTCTATATGTGTACTGAGTTTCATACTAATACGTGCAAGCGTGTTTAATATATGGACCAAATTTTCAGACTTTTTTCAAGGGGGCGCTGTCGAGCCCCCCTGCCACGCCCGGGTACCAGCCTCTCCGGCGTCCTAATGGCCGCGGATTCCAATGTGTGTGCCAATTTTCAAGAGTTTTTGAGCATGTTAAGGCCCCCAAAAAGCCCCGGAAGACGGAAAAAAAATAAAAAAAAAAAAATAAAAAAAAAATAATAATAATCCTTAGAAGAACAAGAGGGCCCTGCGCGAATTTTCGCTTGGGCCCTAATAATAATCCTTAGAAGAACAAGAGGGCCCTGCGCGAATTTTCGCTTGGGCCCTAATAATAATCCTTAGAAGAACAAGAGGGCCCTGCGCGAATTTTCGCTTGGGCCCTAATAATCCTTAGAAAAACAAGAGGGCCCTGCGCGAATTTTCGCTTGGGCCCTAATAATAATCCTTAGAAAAACAAGAGGGCCCTGCGCGAATTTTCGCTTGGGCCCTAATAATAATCCTTAGAAGAACAAGAGGGCCCTGCGCGAATTTTCGCTTGGGCCCTAATAATCCTTAGAAAAACAAGAGGGCCCTGCGCGAATTTTCGCTTGGGCCCTAAATATATAATAATCCTTAGAAGAACAAGAGGGCCCTGCGCGCTTAATTCGCTTGGGCCCTAATAATAATAATAATAATAATAATAATAATAAACGGAGCAATTCCAATAGGGTCCTCACACCATCGGTGCTCGGGCCCTAATAATAATAATAATAATAATAATAATAATAATAATAAACGGAGCAATTCCAATAGGGTCCTCACACCATCGGTGCTCGGGCCCTAATAAAAAGAATATAATTTGAATAAATTCAAATATGATTTTTTTTTTTTTTGCACACATCAGGAACCAGTCAATGTGTCAGCTGTGGAGGGGAAAGTAATGCAAGGTCTTAAGATGCTTTTTGCATTTTTTAACTTAAGCGCCATGTTTTTAGAATGGTGTGTCATATATGAGAGGCTGCAAAAGATGCAAGAGCAACAAAGAAAAACAATGAAAAATCATTGCAGTGTTATACAAAAACGCATTCATTTCCTATGTGCGACACGGTTAATGTTATCTCTTCAGCGTAAATCTGACATGACGAGCAGTGAAAAGTCACACATTTTGTCAATCATGTTGTTTCTATTTCTGTGGCGTTGTTCTGTGTAACTTTGGTGTGAAATCACATTGGTCCACAATCCTGCTCTGATTGGCTGTTATTGTGTTACATCATGCTGCATCTTCACACTAAAGCTGCCCATTTCAGAAGCTGCATTAAAGCCACTTGAAGGCAAGCCTGTAATCTAAGCTTAAAAAAGTGTAACGCCTGCTAATGCCATGGTACACAGGGAAGGAAACAAGAGGCATTTTTTTTTTTTTTTTTTTTCAATGGAGGAGAGGTTCACTATGCTGAATAAATCACTTTTGTGAGGAAATAACTTATTTATTGAATCGAAAGCCCATCGGCTAATCTTCAACATTCATTTTGGATTGATCTATTTTTTAGTTTACACCGAAAAAATGCTGTTTTATAAGAGAAGTCATGACAGGTAGAGTACAATGGGGCTAAAGGCGTCGCAGGGCAAAAAGCACCTTTGATTTTATTTTCCTCTAAACCACTAGATGGCACAAAAACTTGCCACGGCACTTTCCTAAACATCTGTTTTTCAAAATGCACATGTAAATTTGTCTGATCCTTGATGCGATCGCGGGCAGCAACACAAAGTTGATTCTGAGGTAGTTTGATCTAATATTTGATGTTTTTTAAAATGTTGTTGGTTTAAGTAGCAAATGAGAATCCATTAAAGGATTAGTCCACTTTTAAATAAACCTTTCCTGATAATTTACTCACCCCAATGTCATCCAAAATGTTTATATCTTTCTTTCGTCAGTCGAGAAGAAATTAAGGTTTTTGATGAAAACATTCTAGGATTGGCCTCCAGACGGTTCAAGGTCAAAATTACAGTTTCTGTGCAGCTTCAAAGGGCTTTAAGCGATACCAGACAAGGAATAAGGGTATTATCTAGAGAAATAATTAGTCATTTTTGAAAAAAATACAACTGTTTATGCTTTATAAACACGAAATATCGCCTTTAACGTATTTCCGGTTTCCGCATTCTTCAAAACGCTTACAGACCGATCGTTTTGCTAGATAAGACCCTTATTCCTCGTCTGGTATCATTTAAGCCTATTAAAGCTGCACTGAAACTGTAATTTTGATCTTCAACCATCTGGAGGCCATTGAAGTCCACTATATGGAGAAAAATCCTGGAATGTTTCCATCAAAAACCTTAATTTCTTTTTGACAGACGAAAGAAAGACATGAACATCTTGGATGACATGGAGGTGATTAAATTATCAAGAAAAGTTTATTTAAAAGTGGACTAATCCTGTAAATGAATGTTTGTATTTTCAGACAAAGGTCTTCTTAATGATTTTCAGTTTTGTTCAAGGTAATTCAAGCAACATTTTTTCAATAACGGAAGAATATGTAAAAGTATGGTATTTGTGGTAAAAGCGCTCCTGCTGTTGGGGCAAAAGGCACAATAATTAACATGATAATGAATGGCTGACTGACTTTTCCATTTGTTGATATGACATGGTTAGATTCACATAGCAAATATATCAAATTAGGTATCCATCTTAGACATAATACCCATATTTATAATGAAACAATCATATTTTAAAATTAATCATATCATAAAATATAATTTACTACTGTAAATCTATATTAAATAGACTATAATGGGATCTCCTTCAATGATTTCAGAATCTTTAGTTTTTAAAATAATTTTGTTTCTGTATTTCTAAAATCTATTTTCATATTTTATTTATAAAAATATATCACAGGCCTATTTTAATGGCAGTATATTTACTGAACAAAAATGAATTCTTTTATTTATCAAAATGAACAGAAAAATTGTACAAACTTTGCTAAAGTTATTCTTTTGAACAAGTATTAACCTAGTCATTAATAAAAACATTATTTTAGCTAAAGTATTTGTATGAATACAAAAAACACAAGCAAGGCAGGGAATAAAGAACACGGAGACAATGTGTGTGTCAGCAATGTGTGTGTGTTTGGGTGCAGCTTATAAAGGGTCACTGATGGGAAACAGGTGTGAGTGTGTGATTGGTTCCTAGTTGGGGAATTGTGGGAAATGTAGTCCAGAGTGATGTGTGACTGTGTGCCAATGAAAAGGTGACAATGGTGAACCAGTGACCTCTGGTGGGGAGTAGCAGGAAACAGCAGGCGCAGGATACGTGACAGAGCGCAGGCTGGCGCAGGCTGGGTAGTTGGCCCGGGTGGTGCAGGCTGGTAAGGGTCTCCAGGGTGGGTCCAGGGACTCTAGGTGCCACGGCGGGTCGGTTGCCTCGGAGAGATTCTCTGAAATTTCTTTGGTAGGGTCCGCACTTCTTTGGGCTGGAGCGGATTCTGAAGCCGGATAGTGGAATGGAGCGAGCTCGTGGAGTGTAGCGGGCTTGTGGATTGGAACGGGCTCGGCGACTGGAGCGGAGTGTGGAGCGGGCTCGTTGACTGAAGCGGAGGCAAGATCAACTGTGACTCGACTTGGCTCAGGAATGGTGGCCATCTTGATTGGAGCCTCTGACATGGTAGCCACGTTGTAAACAGTCTTTGAAGTGGCAGCCATGTTGTGAACTGGCTCAGGTATGGGAACGATAAAGCAGGATGGTGCATAAAGCACAGGGCTAATATGAGTTGGTTTGAGGATACGAGCAGTACGTATTGACACCAGCGGTGGATCCTCAATGCTGGATGCCAACCTCTGACGCTTGAAGTTGGTTTACCCTGATGGCTTTCCAGAACCCTGCTCTGTTCTAACTGCCAAAGGATGTGACTCCGGGATGGTAGACAAGACGAGGAGAGGTTCTGGAAGATCTTCCGAGATGAGACGAGGATCTTGAAGATCTGATGAAATGTAATGAGGCTCTACCATGGCTGCTGAGACGTGACAAGGCTCTTGGATGTCTGCTGAGATGTAATGAGGCTCTGGAATGGTCTTAAATGCAGAAACTGAATCCGATGCAGCCACCATTATGAGATCAGGAACTAGCAAAAGAGTTACTGGATTTGGGAGTGCAGAGAGTTTTGGGATTGTAATAACTAGACTGGAGGGTATAGAAATGTGTGATGGTACAAGTTCTGCTGCTGCCAGAGCTTCCTCCACAGTAAACGGTGAACCACACAACATTAAAGCATAGTCCATAAAGTCTCCCAGATAGGAATTTAATGTTCCTTCAGGGAACCAGGATCTTAATGGTTCATTGAGTCCCAAACGAAAAATGCCCTTCAAATACACCTCATCAAAAGGAACCAAAAAAGACAACTCACAAAATTGGTGAATACAATCCTCAATTGATAGCTCTCCCTGATGCAGAGCTAGTAGCTGGTTGACTGGATCCATAGTTGCACTGAGAATGCTCAACAAGCTGCTGGATCTTGGTGATGGTTGAGTATTCTGTAACGAAGGGAACTGGACATCGGAGTGGGAGATCCACGTGCAGGCTTTATTAAAATGAGCGTAGTCGTACAGGCAGAGGTCAAACATCAGCAAACAGATACAGGAGGGCAAGGCAAAAGAGTAATCAAAAACACAGGCAAAGGTCAAGACAGGCAGCAAGCGATCATCAAACAAAGAAACAGTCCAGGGTCAAAAACACAGGCAAGGCAGGGAACAAGGAACATGGAGACAAGGGTGGAGACAAAGGTGAAAACAAGGCTAAACAATACTCAGCAATGTGTGTGTGTGTGTTTGGGTGCAGCTTATAAAGTGTCACTGATGGGAAACAGGTGTGAGTGTGTGATTAGTTCCTAGATGGGGAATTGTGGGAAATGTAGTCCAGAGTGATGTGTGACTGTGTGTGCCATGAAAAGGTGATAATGGTGAACCGGTGACCTCTGGTGGGGAGCAGTTTACAGTACTTCTCATTCTTTCTATGGTATCTGCAAAGAGTAGCTGCGGCCCAATTCAGAGTCTGCATCCTTTGATACTTTAAAGGCCACGCCTTCGAAGGCTACAAAGGTATACACACAATATACACACACACACACATATATATACAACAAAAGATTATTAAAACATAATGATTTTAAATGTACTTTAAAGTAAAACTTTAATTTGTGCACTTTTTAAAAGAAAGTCATAAAATGTCATAAAATTGTACTCTAAGTGAATTTAAGAGGACTTTTAAATTAATATTTTATTAAAATTATATTATTCTATTATAAGCCCAGTTTTTAAAAATTATACTTTTCAGATCTGAAGTAATGTACATTCAATAGAACATCTCAGGTTTCGACCATAACCATGGCTCCCTGAGAGGGAATGAGATACTACATCAAAGACACTGTGGGAATGACTCTGCATGATTGCATCATGAAGCACGTGTGAAATCACTTCAATGGCATGTCGGAATGTTATAGGCGAGTGATGTCATGACCAGGAAACTATAAAGCATACCCAAACCAAACAGCACTTGCTTCTGATAGACTGAAGCAAGTTGGTCATAGCTCACAGGCCTACCGGGAGTATGGCAAAGCAACGCAGAGTCTCGTTCCCTCTCAGGGAACCATGGTTACAGTTGTAACCTGAGACTCCTTTTCAAGGGAACTCATGCTGCGTTGAAGATTCTGTGGGAACTATACCCACCCTGCCATAGTACCAAGTGCCTGTCTGTGTGAAATCGTATTGCACACACTAAAATGAAAGCACCCTGGACCCCGGAGTGGAGGCCAGATCCAGGTTATAAAACCTCACAAAAGTGTGCAGTGAGGACCAACCTGCCAGAGGGAGACTGACAACAAAGCTGTGGAAGCAGCCATACTGCTGGTCGAGTGGGCCCGGACTGCCAAAGGAGAAGGCTGGCTGGTCGATTTGTACATGATATAGCCTCAGCTATCCACTTGCTCATAGTCTGCTTAGATGCAGGGTACCCTTTCTTGGGATACCTGAAACACACAAACAACTGGTCAGTCTTATGCCACAGGGCAGGGCAGCTCTGTGGACGTATGCATCTAATGCCCTAATTGGGCAAAGCAGATTCAATTTCTCCTGGTTAGAACACAGTCTTAAGAGTGAGGAACATCTCAGGAACCTCTTCAATAGGCTCAAATGGGACCATGGAAAGGCCTTCCAGTACTACAGCCAAATCCCAAGCAGGCACACTCGTGGGTGCTGCAGGCCTCAGCCTCAGAGTGCCACGGAGGAAATGAGTTACCAAGGGTGTCTCCCAACAGATTCACTGCCGCTACATACACCTTTAACCCTCTACTGCACACATGTTGATAGCACATGAAAAAAAAATATTTCACATAATTTTTTGGTTCATTTGGGAACATTTTAATGATAAAAAAAAAAGTTTGCCCCCCACGCTCCCCCAACCCCAAAATATTTTTTCGTTGCCATTGTTGTGCGACAATGGTACAGAATCATAGAGAAAAATATCATCAAAAAAATATTTTTTAAAAATTCAATAAATCATTAAAGGTGCTCTAAGCAATCCTGGGTGGAGTAACTTCCTGTTGACGTTCGAAGTGTTGTCAAACAAAACGGAGGCTAGCTAGACCTCCTGTGACCATGTGTCAGAACAGGACATCCCACCTTCAAATGGTGCTTGATAGTGACTCCCACACCTTACTGGACTGTTCTTTGGTACTTTCTCGACCTTTCTAATTGGTTGTAATTATTTAAAGAAAAATGTACAAAACATAGGGCTTAAGAAAACATTCTATTGCCTGAGGGCAACGCTGTGCTGTAGAGGGTTAAGTTGGATGGGGATTACCCTGCAGTGAACTGCTCTTGCAGGAACTCCAGTACTATACCAAACGGGCAGTTAGCTGGGTCAAGCAGGTGACTCCCGCATCATGAAGCGAAACTCCA
Organism: Megalobrama amblycephala; assembly: GCF_018812025.1. Lineage (NCBI taxonomy): Eukaryota > Metazoa > Chordata > Actinopteri > Cypriniformes > Xenocyprididae > Megalobrama > Megalobrama amblycephala. Next base: position 41,955,576 of record NC_063046.1, on the reverse strand, counting down.
CTTCAGGGCATACAGTTTCTTCATGGAGGGAGCTCTGGTATGGAGTATGGTCTTAACAACTTCAGTTGAGAGACCCGAGCCTATGATCTGGGCCCCCTCAGAGGCCAAGCCTACAGTTTCCATAACTCCGGGCAGGGGTGAAGGACTGAGCTTGAGCTTTTTGACAGCACAATTTAACTGGCGCAGATCTAAAATAGGATGCAACCCCCTCATCCTTCTTCGGAATGATGAAGTACCGACTGTAAAACCCTGACTCCCTGTCCGGAGGAGGAAAACGTTCTATGGCCTCCATTGCAAACAGGGCCTTTACTTTACATGACCAGAGCCTGTTTGGGGCTTACTACTGCAGATAAAATCCTGCTAAATCTAGGCGGATGAGACCCGAACTGAATTCTGTACCTTTTTTCTACTCTTTGCAGGACCCAATGAGATATATTTGGCAGAAGCTTCCTTGCTGCCAGAAAATCTACTAAGGGAACCAGTCTCTCGAGGCTGGCCTCTGGTGTTACACGAGTGGCCAACTCAGTGCCCTGAAGCGGCAAACCGGCAGGGAACAACCAAACTGACTCCTCTGAGATCCTCCTCAGAGGGGGTGAGCATCTTGACGCTGCTACATTTTCAGGCGGACGTTGAGGCATGAGCTTGCCGGAGACCGCTGGGCCCCGAAGCACACAAGGTGGAGGTACTGGCAGAACAGGCACCGTATAGTGAGGTGTAATCTATTTCCCTTCGGAGGGGACTGCCCTCAGAAGCCTGACACCACTGACATCATAATAATGGTCCTCAGATCCGTTTTATCCTTCGAAGGTTTCAATTGTGAGCACCACCCCAATTGCCAGTCTTTCTGAGGGGGAGTGCGGGTGGCAACGCTCAGCTTGACCATAGTGGACATAGTGTATAAAGCAGGCAGCTGCCTGACCTGCTGCCAAATACGCTTTACCCACCAGCGCAGATGTCATTCTAACAGGCTTGGTGGGTAACTTCGGAGCTTTAAGGGATGATGCTGACACAGGGGAGAGATTACTTGCTTGCGTCTCTTCGACCCTGGGAATTGCCACATAACCGTAATCTTTCAGTTCCACGATGTTGGAAAACATGATATGACACTGGTTTCTTCAACTCCTCAGTGGGGAGGTCGGGAAAATTGGTAAGCTCTGGTGAGGAGACTTGCTGAAGACACAGAAGCTAACGCTGTTTGGTTGGGTGTGCTTTATAGTTTCCTGGTCATAACGTCACCTGCCTATGACGTTCTGTCACGACATTGGATTGATTTCACATATGCTTCACGACCCAGTCACACAGAGACATTCCCACTGCATCTTTGACGCAGTGCGAGTTCCTTTGAAAGGGAATCAAGTGCTCCTTTTTTTAATAGGGTCAGACAAATGACTCTTCACTGTTCTCAAAACTATTCACTATGGAAAATAACACATCATTTTTCACATGACAGAAAGAGCCCAAGCAGTTTTGATGATTTATCCTCAGAACTGGCTGACTGAGGGAGACTCAGTAACTCTGACATGTAAGGTGAGAAGCTCCTCAAGAGGATGGACGTTCAGCTGGTACAGAGATGATTATAACCTCCTGTCAGACAGCAAAAGAGGAGCTCAAGGCTCTTACACTATCAGTCCTGCTGCTGTAAAGCACACAGGAGTTTACATGTGCCGAGCGGAGAGAGGAGGATATTACACAGAATACAGCCACACAGAGCTTCTCTGGGTCATCAGTGAGTATTTGTGTTCATGGATGGAATTGTGAACCAGTAGAGCAGGTTTTGTCCATTTACTGCTTGCTTTGACATACACTATATTCTGAAAATCAAGTGGAACCAGCTTCTAATCGTCACTGGACTATACAATTTCTAGCTGATCAGTAAGTTGTCAAACTAGTTAAGATGGTTGATAGAGGGACTGAGTATTTAGGGCTAGCCACCTTAAAGGAATAAGTCATTCAAAAAAAAAAAAAAGGAAAAAAAAGTTATTTACTCACCGTCATATCATTCTAAAACTGTATGACTTTCTTTCTTCTGTGAAACAAAAGTCTGATGGGTTTTTTTGGCCAATGAAATTTGTTTCCCAGTGCTCTTTTATGTTCTGCAGAAGAAAGGTTTTTAATGACGCAAATGACATAATTTTTGTGGGGACACTATCCCTTTAATCAAGTTAGTGGATTTTTCAAATTCTAACTGGTTTCAAAAACACAAGCTCATTGGAAAAACATGATTGTGGCGACAATTTTTAGCAAAAATATATTACATTGCTTCTAGCACATTTCGTGAAATTTTCGAAGTGAAATGTCCAGTGAGCGTCACTGAAAGGTTAATGCTGTATTATGTTTAAAAATGGCATACCACATCCACCCTGATAGCATACATACACCACAGAAACATGTGTAGCAGACATATTAGAGACGTACCTGTACTATCTGAGACAATAAACCCTAAAGCTGTTAATGTCATGTTAACAAAAGCAAACATAAGATAAAAATGCATTTTCTGAAGCAATCATGTTCTTTTTTTTTACCTTGCTTATACAACTCTTTGAGCACAGAGACAAGACTGTCATTATTTTCATTTTTTAAACACTTGCAGTCTGTATAATTCATAAACACAACTTTATTCTTTATAAATCTCTCCAACAGTATGTAATGTTAGCTTTAGCCACAGAGCACTATCAAACTCATTCAGAATCAAATGTAAACATACAAATGAACAACATACTTACGCGATTAGACATGCTGCATGACTAACACTTTGTTAAGATCCATTTTGAGGGTTATATTAGCTGTGTGAACTTTGTTTATCTTTATCTTTGTTTATGTGCAGATCTTTCTGTACTATCGCACCCAAACTCTGGAATTCTCTCCCTCGCTCACTCTGTTGTGTAAATAATATCTCTGAATTTAAATCATTACTCAAAACTCACCTGTTTTCTGAATGTTATACCTCTTGATTTGTTTCATTGATTGCACTGCATTATTACTAATATTTCTCTGAATGTTATGTCTCAAGTCCTGTTTTGTAATTTTGTACTTGACTCTTTTTTCTGTATACTTCCATGTTCATTATTGTTTCTCTCATTGTATACTTGTATTATCTCTTCCTTGTTATGTACACTGTAAAGCGTCCTTGAGCTCTGGAAAGGCGCTATATAAATAAAACTTATTATTATTATTATTATTTATGCTGTTTAAGGCAAGCGCGAGCTCCGGGGGCGGGGAGCATGAGAATTTAAAGGGGCCGCAGCCTGAATCGCCGCATATTTAATGATGCCCCAAAATAGGCAGTTAAAAAATGTAATAAAAAAAAAATATATGGGGTATTTTGAGCTGAAACTTCACAGACACATTCAGGGGACACCTTAAAAACACGTTTTACGGCACCTTTAAATATTCATAAAACAAGACACATTTACTTGAAAAGTAAATCTGTGATATCAGACTTAATGTCTGAGAATGTTTTTTTCACCCTACTGTTAAATTGTAATTTTTAAGCATAAACCTCATTATAATTGCCTAAATCAGCTCGATATTTTCAGCTCGATGGCCCCTTGCTTCTCCAATCATCAATCCCAGCAGATCTCAACACTTCCACACTGACTCTCTCTCCCTGAGCTGTGAGGGTCAGAGTAGCTCTGGATGGAGACTGAGGAGATACAGTAAGAGGCTGGAAGATTGTTCATCATTTGACTGGGGGTCAGAAACAGGGTCTACGTGTAGAATCAGCTCTCTTAAGACATCTGATACTGGCGTGTACTGGTGTCAGTCTGAGTCTGGAGAGCACGGTCAACCTGTGAACATCACAGTACATGGTGAGTCACATGACACCTCTTGTGGAAAAGAAGTGTGGGTAATTGTCTATTATATGCACTTGTATTGTTTCAAATCTTAAAAGTACATTTTTAAAAACAATAATTTTAATATTATATTAATTAAATAAAAGGCCACTTAATTCTACTTAAAGGTACAATATGTAATATTTTTTCAGTAAAATATCCAAAAACCACTAGGCTAGTGTTATATATTTTGTTCACTTGAGTACTTACAATATCCCAAATGTTTCCAACTATTTGTAAATCGTGAGAAAATTGCAATTTTAACCAAGGCTCCGGGACGTGTGAGGAGTCGCCTGTCAATTGCGTAATACCTGCGTTACCCTCGGTTTCTGGTTTTATTTTGTAGAAACATTTTACTATTAGTATTTCGATAATAGTGCATTCTTTCCCCTGTTGTTTATACATTGTTTCAGATGGTGATGTGATCCTGGATACTTCTGTTTATCCTGTAACCGAAGGAGATTCTATAACTCTACGCTGCTTACAGAAAAGTACAAATGCTTCAAACCTCAGAGCTGTTTTCTATAATGATAGATCTCTCCTTCAGACTCAAACTAAAGGAAAGATGATCATCCCTACTGTCTCAAAATCACATGAGGGTTTCTACTACTGTAAACTCCCAGAGGGAGGAAAATCACCAAAGAGCTGGATCTCAGTCACAAGTAAGACTGAAATTCATAAAGCAAGAGATAATATTTTCATTCTGAACTTGTAATTTTAATCAGGATATAGAGGGTATGCACGTGATGCCACCGTTGACCGTTATGACTGTGGTCACGCCCACTGAGTGACACAAAGACTGAGCAGCAGCATTGGTTTTCAGCATGAATGCCTGCGAAAAACACACAAAACGCATCCAAAACGAGAAAGAGCTTTGTGATTGACGTTGAAATCAAGCACATATAATTGTCAGGAAACACGACTCCTGGCTGCATGTCAATATCCATGGATTAGGTTTATTTGACAAGTTGTAAGAAACACTTTCAAGTCCAACCTTTAGCGTAATCGTTTGTTTTACTCGCGTTTTCACAGTTTCCCCTATTAAATCCAGTCATGCAGCAGGTTCTTTTACCACTCGGTCCAGCTGAAGGAGCGCGTTCTGGCGGGAAAGTGACGTCGATGCATACCCTCTATTCTACATCAGGGGTAGCAATCCTGCCCCTGGGGGGTTACTTTCCTGCAGACTTAAGTTCCAACCCTGCTCCAACACATTTATGCTGAGTTCACACTGCACGATTTTTGCCCTGATTTTTACTTTTCTTTTTCTCCCTCTTGCTGCAAATCAGTGCACAGACAATTTGGATTGCAAGCTTCTTGCAGGCTACAATTTTTATTAACAATTCTGGTCTCGTGCATGATCTTGCATTATTTCCTTTTCGCTTCTCATGTGTGTTTGGTTGTGAAATGTAGTTTGTGGACCAGACAGAGTTGTCACAGATTCTTCCTATTGTAAAGTCATGCAATGTGTAACCCCGTGTTGCTGATCCATCCTGCAACACGCACACAACAGCAACTGAATGATAGTCGTGCAGTCGTGCAGATAGTCGTGCAGTGTGAAAAGAACAGTGATCTGTTTGACTTTGAAAATCGTGCAATGTGAACTCTGCATTACATGTTATACCTTAAACACCTTGATTGGCTTGTTCAGATGTGTTTGATTAGGGTTAGAGCTAAACTCTGCAGGATGATAGCCCTCGAGGAGCAGGGATGGAAACCCCTGTTCTAACAATATGTGTATATTTCATATATTTCAGAGTCACAATCAGAATATCAGATTTCAGTCTTCAAAATGATCAGTAGTGTGCTTGCAGCCTCTCCATATTTACTTCTGTCTATCATTCTGGGAGTCAAATGCTACAGAGCTAGAGGTAAAATGTCCTTTTCTTTATTTCCTTCTCTCAAACACTTTGTTTCTGAGTCATAGTTTCCCACTAGCCAACTTGAAATAAATTGCACCGGGATGTCACACACAGAAAGTTGAACAGTTGAGCCAAAGCTTCCATTACTAATTCTAAAACGTCACTTTAGAACTAGTAATGAAGGAATGTTGAGTTGCTTCATTGAAACTCATTGTTATATATAGAGTATTATGAGAGAGAGAGATCGCCTGAGCGAGTGTATTACCTGCATCTAGCTGATTTTCTTCAGGTCAGTCTTATACTCAATCAGAAAATCAGTTTGAATATCCGTTGGGGAAAGCAATCTTTGTCTTTGTCCTTTTAACATCAGGCTGTCATCACTCCCATGACAGTGCTAGTCAATGCATTTGTCAGTTGCATCTCATAAGATGTTGTTTAAAGTAAAAACAACTTCCTTGTTTCAGTCCATTTCAATTTAAAAGTCTTTGCGACTGACTCACTCACTCATAAAGACAGTCTTTGCTGCCATCTCATGGTGTATTAATGTAACTCTCACTGAAGTCGAAATCATTAACAGACCCTTTCTCAATACCAAAACATACAGCATGTTATTTATAAAATATTATTTGAAGAGTTTGGTTCCAAAATGCGATAAATGCCATTTAAAAAAAAATTGAGTTTCCGCCAAAATCAGTATTGTATCTGGCCGGTATTGAAAAGTCATCTATTAATTTTGCGCAACATGCGATATCCGTCATGTTATTCTGTCATTTTTTTCTCCCTTTCTTTCCAAAATACAATAAACGCCAGTCTCCTTTTTCTGCAGAACGCGATATATCTGCTCAACCAATCTCAGTGCACCATTCCATGCATTGTAAACAGTAATGGCGGCACTCTGACACCCGGCATCCTAGTTTTCCTTATCTGCTTTGTACTTTGTGATCAACAAAAACAGAAAAATGAGTAATTCTGACGGCATTGATGAATCTGTGGTGGTTTCTGCGGTGGGGAAGAAACACAAGTCATCGAAATGTAATCATTTATGTGAGGAGATTAAGAAGATGAGGCACTCGAGTCGGGAGAAGGAAAAATGCCGGCTGTTGCTTGTTCCACGACAGCATCAAACTTCTGTTTGCATCAAACAGTTTTAAAAGCCGTTTTTAATACTAATGTACTCGGCAAATGTGTTTTATTTTAACCATGCGGTGGCACCAGATACTCTTTAATGGGTAAACGGAGACATAATTCATTTATAACATTAACAAGATGACTTGTTGAATTCATTTTGGGAGCGATGTATGAATGTATTTTTAGTAAAATGCCTGTATATAAGATTAGTATTGACAAAGCGTTTTTGTGAATACACACAAATTTTGTATCGGATAGGCGTTTCGTCCACACGGATCCGGCGTTTTAGAAAGGTGAAACCGCTATTTTTTGAAACCGGGTCCCAGAGTGGATAAATCTGAAAACGCTGTCTTTGCGTTTTCGTGTGGACAGCCTATCCGTATATTTTCTGAAACGATGATGTCATCACCCCACGTGTCGACCCGAGTCAGACGCCGCTAACAGCACAAAACAGCAACAACAACAGCAATAGCAGACTCTAGATGCTTGTGTTAGTGTTGCAGAAGCTACTGAGCCAAAATAAAGTGTTATTTCTAAGCTTTACTATAGTTTGTATACAGCGCACAAGGTTTATGCGCATGCTCCAAGTCTTGTTCGCTGCTTTAAGTGCATCTCTGTGACAGAATTACAGCGCCACATAATGGTCTGGCATGTATACTACATCATTTTGAGTCGTTTCAGTGGTTTCGTGTGGACGCAGATATTTTTTGAGACGAGGAAAAAAAAAGATCGGTTTAGGGTAAGCTCTGGCTTCGTGTGGACGTAGCCTTAGTTTGTTGTGTATTTTCAATATGAAAAATAACTTTTATATTGATGGATTAATTGCATTTTGAAAAAAAAATATGTCGTGTATTTATTGCATTTTGGGAAAAAAAAAAATCTGTTTTTATAATTGTAATATAGAATCCATATGCAGTTGTTTAATAAAATCCACAGCAAACAAGTCCAAATCGACAGGCAGATAGCATAGATGTGAGGCAGGCAGAGGTAGATACACAATAAGGCAGTCCAGTCCAAACAACAGATCAAAGGGGTAATCCAAGAGGCAGAAACAGAACTAAACAGGCAATGGTCATACACAAGATAGCAAGCAATGGGTACTTCTCAATATCCCTCCTCGTTTCCTCGCTCCTCTGTCTTCCATCCTATGACCCGGAAACCGATTGAGCTCAGTTATCTTGAAGGACATCTCAATTCTCTAACTGCACCATGAGGAGGCCAGGATCGAGGAGTGAGGAAGCTTCCTGAGGAGTCATGAGCGAGGATATACAGGTGCATCCTTTGCAGAAATCTTTCTCGTCGAGAAACCTGACGCACGCATAAATTCTCCTCCCCCTTCATATCTGTTGCAATAATTTAAATGTATGCTTTAATGTATGCAGTTTAAATAATGTTTACATCTTACATATTTCAACGGAGCATCTTGCTTTATTAATATTTATTATATATTTTTTTAAATAATCAACTTTAAGAACATATGGGTAGATCCCTCACGTGCAGCTGATGACGCTTTGAAGTGACGCTAAAGGGAGCGAGGATATCATTTCACTTGATTCAATTCCTCCGTCCTCGCATCTTTTCCTTGTGTCCTTCCCTCGCATCCTGAAAGGGTGAAGCTAAGACGTGAGGAAAGGAAGTGAGGAAAGGAAAGGAAGTGAGGAAAGGAAACGAGGATGCACAAATAAGAATTGAGAAGCACCCAATGATAGATAAACGCTCGGTAAGACTTAGGCTGCGTTCCAGTTCGGTTTTTAAATGCCCTTCCCTCGCTAACTTCCCTCGGTCTCGTTGACTCGGATGTACGTCATTGCTTACGTTGCACGAGTGCCCACTTCTGGCGGAACCTTTGCAATGGGCTGAACTGGAACGTCCTAAGCCCTTGATCACTTGGAATCTGCAACGGAGCTGATTTATTTCCCCTTACACATTTGTTTAATACAGCATTCTATATGTATATATGTGTGTTTTAAATGTTTAAAAAAAATAATTAATATATCATAGAATTGTTTGTGGTAGGCTAAATTAAACGTGATATGCGGTGACGTCATAATCGTGTTGCATTGTGGGTTATGGAGCTGCCTGAAGTGTACATGTGAAGTAGACTCGCTCCCTCGGTTAAAATCGAGGGAGCGAGGGTCTGTCCATGTAAACTTCCCTCGTCCACTTCACGAAGTGGAACGCACTTCAAAATGGCGGCAGGGATTCCCCCGAGGGGAAGTGTGTAGGGAAGTTCGCGAGTGCGTGTCTAACCCTGTGTTCCATTCGGAAGGGCTCATCCCTATGCCCTAATCCCTTCAAAGGGTTTACCCTCCGGAGTGAGAGCTTCGAAGGGATGAAGGGTGTAGGGGTCAAAAAAACTCTTTTTTTGGAACGCACTTCTGTGTCATCTTAACGACACAATCAAGGAGGAGCAGATTGTGCAAGCTGCGCCCTTTATTTAACGTTAGTTTATTTATTTATTTTAGGTTTATCGCATGTAGGCTATATTGTATATATGTATTTTAAACATTTGAATGGACTGATAAAGGGAGCTGTAAAGTTTTTTTGTTGAAGTACAATGTCGTTTTGACCATAATAATGTACCAAATCTAACTCGTATAAATATTACAGTAGTACATAAAAATATTATACATACCTTTATAGTTAAAATCGAGCTCCAAGCCTCCTGTACCCATTCTGTGACGTCAAACTTGCCTGTGCAAAGGATCATGGGGGCCCGAAGTGTCCATCAGTTGTTCCCTTCGAAATCCTTCATTCCGAAGGGCCCTTTGAAGTGGCCAGTTTTGAGCACTTCGGTTTGGAACGACCCTTCAATATGGCGGCCATGATTATTTTCACTCCGAAGTGCCCTTTGGAGGGCGATATATCCCGTTTGGAACGCACCGTAAAACTGGAGTGGAACGCAGCCTTAAATGTCCCACAAACAGGAAGTGACTCATGAAGCAGAGGGAGCGGCACACAGTCAATACTTAGGAGAGGGCTCCCTCTGCTGGCTCCCTCTTTTAATGTTTTTATAACCAAAAGATGAAATGTGAAAGTTTGGAATGGAAAATAGAGGTTTTCATCTTGCCACTTTCTTGGTAAAAAAAACACTTTTTTACTCAAATTGCATTTTGGAACCAAACTCTTCATTTATTGAACAATAATATTTAAATTAACAACAATAGCCATTATAACAGTATAAGAAGTAAAATAGGAAATAAACAACTTAATTTCAATGTAAATAGAAGTTATGAAACTCAATATAGCCCTTAAGCCGAATCTATTACCTGGAACAAGTAATATAATAATAAGACCAAAGATTGCCCATTAGAACCTCATGTTTAAGCACTTTCTACATAAGTGCTAACAGCAAATTCCAGAAGGACTATCCAAGATAAAGCTGTTCTCTGCGGTTACATGAGCGCTGAATGGTCACTGACGGCCTGGAGCTCGCATCTCCGAAAGCATCTAAACAAATTTTCAAATAGACGCTATGTTTACATATAAATCACATATCTGAGGTCTAAACAACTATATTCTCACCGACATGTGAACGGCCCCTAATATTACATTCTTTGCAAACAGCGACAACTTCGTTTCAGATAAGACAGATGAACGCATAGTTGTCTTGATCCATTCTTTTTTGTATGCCCTACTTTCGCTGTCAACATTCCTCTTTTGACTCATATGCCATTTTCTCTCACCAGAGCTTAAATGTGAACATCACTCTGCACACAACGCAATAGTACCTCCAGCACGCAAACAATTTTTAAAAAATGCACTTTAGTACGTGAGGATGCCAAGGAATAATTCTGAGTGTAAAAGTATGTTACGTCAAATAATTATTACAATAAGTTAGGCTCCATTGTGTAACAACAAATTAAAGCTGCAGTCCGCAACTTTTTTTGGTTCAAAATTATCCAAAATCAACTTTTGAACAAGTACATAACCAGCCAGTGTTCAAAACTATCTAATTATCTTGTCTCGATTCACGATGGTTAGCTTGTAATAATGTTTTATAATAAGAGCGAACTGGCGGATTTCTGCGGGAAATTCAAGCATGCAGCAGTTCCTCTGTGCGTCATTACGTCACGTCCGTAAACAGAAAGGAATCCCGTCGAGAGACTCAGTTAAATCATGTGAGGAAGCTGCCGGTAGCGGCACGTTTATAGCCTTTTCTCACAGCAGCTGAAATAATTAAACTTATCATTTTGATGGCGGATTGTAATCCAGAAAGGTCCAAATGACAATCATCAGTGCCAACTGGAGATTCACCCGTAGTCAAAAAGCAAAAGACTTCGGACTGTGGAGTGGATACAGAAATTGAAATCTACAGGTAACGCTAATACACACTAAATACATAGTCACGCAGTGCTCATGTTGTTAACATTAACAATTTGAGAACAATATAACAGTAATAATAATTTGCACGGTTTGCTGTGATCAGAGCTAAGCGATCGTTAGATTTAATCACCATTGACAGTGCAATTTATTGTAGGCCTAATGCTTTTTTCCTCAGTTGGTCAAAACAAAAGTGGCAGAAATGTTACTTGCTTGTTCAGATGATATTTTCTAGTGAAAATTCTTATATTGGTCATACTTTCAAGACGTAGAGTCTGTGATTCTGAAGTTCAGTATCCACACCGGTGCGGTGACTGACAGCAAACATTAGATTCATCCGTGCTGACTAGCTGTGCCGAGGCACAACGCACGTACAGATAACTGTTCCGCATATGACTGCAATTGCATGTTTCAAACAGAGATGGCGACAAAGAGGAAAAACTGCGGACAGCAGCTTTAAAATGATACACATTTATTATTCACAATATGGAAAGAGGAAATGATACATAGTTCGTTAAGAGCATGACTCAAACATGCCATTAATGAGCTTATTCAGGTCTCCTTTGACTATGTTTTGGCCTGCCATCTGATAATATTAATATTCTTTTTTTTTTTTTTTTGGTCGATGAAAAACTTAATTGCCGACCCCTGCTGTAGGCGAACTATTGTAATTTGTAACTGTAATTCCCACTCCTGCCCAGTTGATGGCAATTGCGCTTATTAATTAGGAATTATCTTGTATTGTCTCATCTTGTATTGTCTTGTCACCACTGCATACAGCTGCAAAAATATCACGGCAACTGAGTGAGGAGTTTCTTCAAAAGGCCAAATAGTTGTGATACTGCTAATAAAGGTGAAAAAAGAGGAAGTGATGCATTGGAGGATGAACGACAAACAGACAAAATTATTCAGTCAACAGCTGTTACGGGGCAACCAAGCGGCAGCAATGAGGTCATTAAGGAGTACCGGGTTCAGTGGGAGCAGGAGTTTACGTGGCTGAGGAGGGAAGGTGGGAAAATGTTCTGCTACATCTGCAGAAAAGCGAACATGAATAACAGATTTGTCCTGGGGTGCACAACGATGCAAAAGTCAGCACTGAATTATCATAAAAGTAGTCACAGCCACATTGAAGCTACACAAGTGGTCAACCAGAGCATGGCAATGGCTAAGCAAGTCAAAAAATCACAGGCTGCCTGTAACGAGGCATTAAAAACACAGCTTAAGGTTGTATTGCATATGGCAAATACCAACACCCCGAGCCACCTATATGCCAACCTAATGCACCTCTTACAGTCTGCTGGGTGTCCAAACCTGAACAGTGCACACACATACACCCACCACGACAGTGTCAGTCAGATGGAGGAGGCTATAGCAATGACCATAAGTAGCGCTGTTGATGATCGCATTGCCAACAGCAGATACGTTGGGCTAATAGTTGATGAAATGACAAATATTACGGTTGAGAAAATGCTGATCACGTACCTGACAATTCAGCAGAGAGGGGACCCTGAAACTGTGTTCATTGGAAACCATGTAATACCCTCGGCCACTGCAGAATGCATCACCGCAAAAATAAAAGATGTGTTGTCAGACTGTGGTCAAGTCAAGTCACCTTTATTTATAAAGCGCTTTTTACAATGCAGATTGTGTCAAAGCAGCTTTACATTGATAACTGGTACACAACATTTTATTTTTACTCTGAGTGTACACAAATAAAAGAAGATATTCCACAGATTAAAATGGTGTATAACTCTTAATTGTATGTGCAACATTGACAGAGTATTTTGAGTCTCTTTCACACTGGTAAGAAAAAAACGCGGTGGTATCGCCGGCGATACCTCAGACCTCAGAGTGTTAAAGAGATGTGATTTTAGTCTAGATTTAAACTGACAGAGTGTGTCTGCATCCCGAATAATTCTAGGTAGATTGTTCCAGAGTTTGGGTGCCAAATAGGAGAAGGATCTACCGCCTGCGGTTGATTTTGATATTCTAGGTATTATCAGCTGGCCTGAATTCTGAGATCGCAATAAACATGAAGGATTATAATGATTTAAGAGCTCGCTCAAGTACTGGGGAGCTAAACCATTTAGTGTAGCTATGGGTCGGGTAGTTGGACTGGGAAGTGATGGAGCGAATGTGATGGTGGGTCGAAAGGCCGGAGTTGCGCAGCATCTTCGTCAGAATGATTGTCCCTACCTCATGAACATTCACTGTGGTGCACACAGAACGGCACTGGCTGCTTGTGATGCCTCCAATGATGTGTGTGAAATAAGTGCATATGTCACCACTGTTAATAACATATACACATACTACAAGAATTCCCCCATTCGAACAAACCGATTAAATAAACTCCAAAATGAAATGGAGGCACAAGACCTTTTGAGTCTAAAACAACCATCGGCAACACGCTGGCTCTCATTGGAGAGGTTAAAGGCATACGTGCCAACTGGGTTTCTCTGGTGTTGGAATTGGAGGAGGAGGAAAACTTGAAAAACTGCCCGGTAGCTAGTGGTATTCGAAAGCACATCCAAACATACACATTCCCTGCCCTAACTCACCTGTTGTCTGACGTCTTGGCCGTTGTGAACCGCATGAATCTCATGTTCCAAAAAGATGATGTTAACATCTCACACATCCAAACTGTTGTGAACATGACCCTTGCTAGCCTAGATGACTTGATGAATGGGCCAGGTGAAGCGGAGACAGAATTCAACAAGGACTTACAAGATGGCAAGTTCTGTGGCATTATTCTGACACGTGCAGATGCGCAGAGCTTTTCAGTTTTGCGCAAAAAGTACATAGCAGAGCTCACCAGATCTATCAGAAAAAGATTTCCTTTGGAGCATGTGGGTCTCATCGCTGACCTCGACACCATACTCAATGCATCTCGCTATCCGGGCACTGACATTGCATTGAAGAGCTATGGGCTGGATGCTTTGGAGCGCATTTGTGACCACTATGGAGGGCAGAAGTGTTCATCTGCGCCCCTGGTGCAGAAGGAGCGCGTGCTGCAGGATTTCCTCCCAATGAAACAAGTGCTTGCAGGATCAGGAAATCCCACATTCAGAGAGTCCTGCAAACTTCTGATCACTTCCCTGGGAGAAATGTTTCCTGACTACAAAACTCTGGCTGAAGTAGCGCTAGTAATTCCGATCTCCAGTGTGGCAGCAGAACGTGGTTTCAGCCTCCAGAACAAAATCAAAATTGTCACAAGAAGTCGTCTTTCTGAGGCAAAGATGCAGAATTTAATGACAATTGCCTCTGCATCTGTCTCCCTTGATGCGTTTGATTACGCACAGGCGAGCACCCAATTCAAGTCGATGCGGAACAGGAGGAAGATTTGAGTTCAGGCAGGTAGGCCAGAACAACGATTGAAATATTTTGTTACGTAGTTAAGTTATGCAAGTTGCGTTGTTTATATCTGCCTGTTCTGGCTCAAATGGCCATGTTTAAATTGCCTCCGCTGTCAGTGCGGGGGAAAAAATTAACTTGTTAGTTGCAGTTTTGCAGTTTTTGTTCATTTGTTCTGTTCATAAATAAATAAATGAATTCTTTAGGCTATGTGCTTGTTTTCGTGAGTAAAATGTGAATGAAAATAAAGGCTATTAGAAAATATGAAAATTAAAATGACGGGCAATAATAGATTATGACGGAATTTTTACAACCCTGGCTGTTGAATGCTTGAATCTGATTGGTTGACCAAGGTTCTAAGGTGTACAATTATTTTCAGGGAAACGCATGGCTAAAGTAGTTCTAGCAGGTCTTGACCGCATTGCAGTTCTGTATCACTTTGCCAAATGTTATGGAAGTATTTTAATGCCAAATGTTTTTGAAATAAAAAGCTTGTTGAATTGCACTAACTGGAAAAAAAACATGCATCACATTAGCTGTGCTTGCATTTAGATGCATTGTATTTTTAAGGCTTGCATTTTTATGGGCTGAAATTCAACATGGTCGTATATTTAAGCTGTGAATATTTCAATAAAAAATATTTCACACACATTTTCATTATTAAAAATTCAATAATTTATTTTCACCTTTCAGATTTCAATTCCAAAATATTCATTCTGTTTAAAAATACAACCTATAAAATTTGACTAGCAATTTTCAGTCCATTTTATTTCGCTTTACAAATTCGCTTCCACAAATTCAGTGGTTCAAATTCGACAGAAAATTCAACATTTCACATCCGGGGAACTGCAGGAAAAGCAGTAGAGTGCCGATGCATGATCTCCATCTGCTGTTAGTCGACTTCACCAGCAGGCGCCGCTAGCGGCTGTTTACAAAGACGAGAAACGGCTAGTAAGTCATCATTCATTCATAAAAGCGGATTTACAGAAATGGAGCAAGCGGTAAGTGAATGTGTGATGATTATCAGGGCCAGTATAAATGCAGAAAAGCTGATAAAGACACAAAAGCTGCATTTATGTTTAATTCAGTGTCTTTACGGTTACTTTCCCTGTTTAGTCTACATGTAAGCAGCTTTCTCTCCCGTGAACGAGATTATAACGTTATATTGTCCGATGCTGGTGTACAGATCATACATTAAATCTGAGGTAGACATATATTTCTCTCTGTTGTTTAGTTTCCTTAACTTTATATCGCAGCACTGTGTTGTAATACTATGGTTTCCCTCATCCGTCATAGGATTCCCCTGCCATCAGGACATATAAAACTCTTAACACAGCTTAATGGACTCGTGTACAGTGATATAAAAGAGCAAACTCGCACCTCGTTTGTGATGTAAGTTATACTATATAGGCTCCAAGAAAGCAGATACTGGCATAAAGTTGTTTTGACGCTGAACGTTTGATTTTCGCAAATTTAGGGACCGTCTCTAAAGTTACGATATTGGTATTCACGTTTCTACCTTCAGTAGCTTTTAAAGAGAATGATTTACAGTCACAAAACCAACTCTAAAGTGTTCATCTAGGTCTCAGGTAATGCAAACCTTTTAGATTTTTGATGCTTATTAAAATAAAAGGTAACACTTTATATTATAGTTAGTTAATATGAACTAATAAAGAACTGCACTTCTACAGCACTTATTAATCTTTGTTAATTTTAATTCCAGCATTTACTAATGCATTATTAAAATCAAGAGTTGTATTAACATTAGGTAATGCACTGTGAACTAACATGAACAATGAACCGCTGTAATTTTATAAACCCTAACAAAGATTAACAAATACATTAACAAATGTATTGCTCATGGATAGTTCATGTTAGTTAAGACATTATGATCCATCCATATTGTAAAGTGTTTCCAAATAAACTGTCAAGTAATATGTGAATATTGCTATGTATTTCACTACTGTATGGGATCATACAAAAAATGCCATAATTTAAAGCTCAATAGCATTTGACGAGAATGATTTACAGTCACAAAACTACCTGTAAAGTGTTCATATGGTGTCAGGTCGAACAGTGATGCGCCCTTCTCTCTCTCTCTCTCTCTCTCACTCACTCACTCACTCACTCACTCACACACACACACACACACACACACACACACATGTTAGGTTTTTGTGAATTGTGGGGACTTTCCATAGGCTGCAATGCATTTTATACTGTACAAACCGTACTTCCTATCCCCCTACCCTACCCCTAACCCTAAACCTAACCATCACAGGAACCTGTGCATACCTTTATTTTCTCACAAAACCACCATTTAGTATTTTTAATAATTAATTTACATTGTGGGGACCGGTGGCCGGTCCCCACGATGTAGGTGAACTCAGGTTTATATTACATCGTGGGGACATTTATATACATCCCCACGATGTAATATAAACAAGAACACACACACACACACACACACACTTGAACTCACACAAACTCTTGTACGCACATGCACATGCATATTCAAACACACCCCACTCAAAGTACATGCATATTATATACTATTTCTATTTTTTAACACGTTCATCACACAATTAATTCTACTTCATTTTCATTTTTCCTGCTCATATATTATCCTGCTTATACAAATTTTACATTGTGTTGCCAAAGCATTTATATGAGCAGGAAAAATAAAATTAACTAAGTAGAACGAATTGTGTGATGAATGTGTAAAAAGAAAAAAAGAAAAGAAAAAAGTATGTGCATGTACTTTGAGTTGTGTGTGTTTGAATGTGTGTGTGTGTGTGTGTGTGTGTGAGAGAGAGAGAGAGAGAGAGAGAGAGAGAGAGAGAGAGAGAGTGAGAGAGAGAGAGAGTAGGGCGCATCACTGTTCGACCTGAGACCTAGATGAACACTTTAGAGTTGGTTTTGTGACTGTAAATCATTCTCTTTAAACGCTACTGAAGGTAGAAACGTGAATACCAATATCGTAACTTTAGAGACGGTCCCTAAATTTGCGAATTGACGTTCAGGGTCAAAACAACTTTATGCCAGTATCTGCTTTCTTGGAGCCTATATAGTATAATCTACATCACAAATGAGGTGCGAGTTTGGTCTTTTATATCACGAGTCCATTAAGCTGTGTTAAGAGTTTTATATGTCCTGATGGCAGGGAGCTATGACGGATGAGGGAAACCATAGTATTACAACACCGCGCGGCTGAATTAAACACTGAATTAAACATAAATGCAGCTTTTGTGTCTTTATCAGCTTTTCTGCATTTATACTGGCCCTGATAATCATCACACATTCACTTACCGCTTGCTCCATTTCTGAAAATCCGTTTTTATGAATGAATGATGACTTACTAGCCGTTGCTCGTCTTTGTAAACAGCCGCTAGCGGCACCTGCTGGTGAAGTCGACTAACAGCAGATGGAGATCATGCATCGGCACTCTACTGATTTTCCTGCAGTTCCCCGGATGTGAAATGTTGAATTTTCTGCCGAATTTGAACCACTGAATTTGTGGAAGCGAATTTGTAAAGCGAAATAAAATGGACTGAAAATTGCTAGTTGAATTTTATAGGTTGTATTTTTAAACAGAATGAATATTTTGGAAGTGAAATCTGAAAGGTGAATATAAATTATTGAATTTTTAATAATGAAAATTTGTGTGAAATATTTTTAATTGAAATATTCACAGCTTAAATATACGACCATGTTGAATTTCAGCCCATAAAAATGCAAGCCTTAAAAATACAATGCATCTAAATGCAAGCACAGCTAATGTGTGCAATTCAACAAGCTTTTTATTTCAAAAACATTTGGCATTAAATTACTTCCATAAAATGTTTTCAGTTCCCATTCAGTAAGTCACGTTCGATGTTACGTCGATACTGATGTAATGGGGTCTCGCCTGGAAGCCCAATCACCTCCAAGTGGTACAAAACGAGCTAATCGAGATTGGCCAGTGAGATTTGTATGCTGAGCCACACCTACCTGGCACATATGGGTATAAATAGAACCGGTGTAAGGGAGGCCAGCTAGTAGTCGTTGTGCGAGTAAACCTCACTCCTCTGATCTCAAGAGACGCTCTAGCGACTGACGCTAGGGGTTGCAACCTTTAGCCTCCTTGCTAGAGCATCCGACTCCCACGCCGGAGACACAGGTTTGAGGCCCGCGCAGAGCGGGGAGAGTAGGACCTGGGTAGAGGGGTTACATCGGCATACTCATTTCATTCATACTTTTGCTTCGGAGCTGAGCGGTTGTACAGCGATCACTCTTTCCAATTCACCTGATTGATTTTAATTTCTCAATAATTTCTTCAATTTTAATTGCTATCAGGAGAACACACCGAAAACTCAGAAAACAGCAATTTTAATTGCTATTTTGCTTGCACCTCGTCATGGGATCTCTCTGCAGGTGTGATGCCGCATTCCAGCTGTGTTTGCATCCAGCTTGCTGGGCAGCATTCTCCCCTGGGTTCTTCGGCTAAGAGTATTTCCCTAAAAGAGCAAGCACGGCAGTGAGCGTCTTTTTAACCCTCTGGAGTCTGAGGCTGATTTGGGGCCTGGATAAGTTTTGACATGCCCTGACATTTGTGCTTTTTTTCAGTTGTTCATAAACATATTAATGACACAAGTGTCATTACACTGTATTCAGCACAAACTAGGCTACCATAATATGTGAGGAACATGTATCTACATGTTTGTGTTTTTGAAGGAATAACGTTTATGCGTGGTTATTGAAAAAACAAAAAACTTAAGTCACTGAAATAAGGCCAAAAAATAATAATATATATGTGTTCACAAGACTTCTGGGTATTGGTATATTTTTGTCAAAAAACACAGTATGCGTGGAGGCATGAATCATCATGAATAATTGGTGATTCTCACCTGAGAAGACAAAAGAATCGCATAATAATGACCTGAAATGACTAAATGCATAATAATGAGCTCTTTCAGTCAGGTAGGCTGTGAAAAAACCCTCTGTGATCATGTCTCAAGCTCATCATGGTGTATATCAAACATACAGAAAAAACAGCAATACTGTGAAATATTATTACAATTTAAAATAATGGTATTCTATTATATACTTTAAAATATAATGTATTTCTGTGATGCAAAGTGTCTGAACAGTTATGTTACCTCAATGGCATTTCATATAGCATTTTAGCTTAAAAGCATGCACATTTGGAGAAATATTGATGGATTCTCATATGTCCTCTCTGTCAAACCCCAGCGTCGCTAAGGCATATCCTCATTGGCTGCAAAACTAGTCTTTCCCAAGGACGTTACACCTGGAGGCACAATCAGGTTCTGAGACAACTGGCGATTGTTCTGGAAGGAAGGAGAACCACCACCAATGCCCTCCCTCCTCCAAAGCCTGGATTCTTAAAAACCACCGCCTTTGTAAGAGCAGGTCAGCTTTCAGTTAAGCCAACAACAAAAATGGAAACAACCCCGCTGGACACTGCTCGGGACTGGAAAATGCAGGTTGATCTGGACCAGAAGCTCCGTTTTCCACCTGAGATAATTACAACTAACCTCAGGCCAGACCTGATACTATGGTCAACCTCACAAAAATCCCTGTTCATAGTGGAATTAACTGTGCCTTGGGAGGCTACAATTGGTGAAGCAAACGAACGTAAAAGGCTGAAGTACTCTAACCTAGCAGCCGAAGCAGTACAATGGGGCTGGCAAACCCAGTTGCTTCCCGTAGAGGTTGGGTGCAGAGGCTTCGTAGCCATAGCAACAACCAGGCTATTGAAGGGGTTTGAAGTCAGAGGACAGGCCTTACGACGAGCCATAAGGTTGATGTCAGAAGCTGCTGAGCGAAGTAGCAACTGGCTGTGGCTAAAAAGGAAGGATACTAAATGGGCTGCAAAATGACCTAGAGGGGTAAAAGCAGAGGGGAGCGCACCTGGGACGCCAGGTGTCGCTGTTGAGCCCTTTGGAGGTGTCGTGGGCCTATCAGCGAAACACCAAGGAAGGAGGGTGCCCACCTGAGTGATTACCCCTTCTCCCCACTCGCGATGTCAACAAAGTGCCAATTATTCTAAGGGATTGTACTATCAAGTCCTATATGCTGTAGCGAATTAACTCAAAGGGGAAATATTAATAATTATTCATAATTCATTATGATTATTAATTATGATTAATTATAAATATTTAAATCCGTTAATCAGATTAACTGGATGTAGCTACATTAAGATTAATATTACAATCAATTAACCTGTTCGTCCAGTGAACGTTCTGTGTTGATTGTTTATTAATTCTAAGAAATGTTAATTTCCAAGTTATGGAAAAATAACATTTTTATTGTACCGTACTACTCAGAGCACCTAGTCGGGATCTAAATCACTTAAGAGGCAGTTTATTAGCAGACGGAGTCAGAGCCAAACATGTATTGTTCACAAAGTTTATTAACTAACTCACAAACACATAACTAAACTAACAAACACATAACATACAACAAAGATCACACACATACGTACTGTAGGTAAGAATGAGTAATGATAGGGTTGAACCGGAAGATGTACTGTTACTAGAGCTATAGGAAAAGTCAAAGACAATCTGGAAAGGAATCATCAGTTTCTTTTAGCAATAGCAAAGGTGAGTCTTACAAAGCAATACTAAATCGCTGTTTAGTGTTAAAATGTACGATACTTGCAAGATGCCTTTAGGCTGGGGAGTGTCGGATCGGCAGGTTGAGGAGAGGTCTTGAGGATTTCGTCTGAAGTTGTTGCCAGTCTTTTCTATGTTGGATGTTGAGCACATGGCTGGTTTATAGGCAGAGGCCGGCAGGCCTAGGCCTAACAGGCCTTGGCCTGAAGCGGCCTTCAGCCAAGAGGGTTCTTTTCAGTTGTCCACGAGGCAAGGAAAGAGAGGGAGTGGCATTGTTCTCTAGCTTTTAACCTCTGGTCAAAGTCCAACCTCTTAAAGTTGATGTAGCCAATGAAGGTGTTGTATTTCCGGGCAACAACACACCTCCTGTCAGGGCTTTTACGACCAAGAAAGATTAACAAGCTGAGTTCTTGAATAAGAACTATTAAAGATTCTTGTAATACTGATGTGTTGCACAGGTATGGACATAACATAAATTACCAAATAGGAATCGAAAGTTGGAGTCCGTAGATACCAAACATGCTACCCATGTGATTCCAGTTAACTATACATTGCAGCTCTGGAATATTAATACCAAACTAGTTCAAAAGAGAAAATGAATACATAGAATAAAGCCCATAACAGAAAAGTCATGAGATGGGAAACTTGGATACATGTTTATACATTTCCTAAGTGGTTATATAGAGAATACATAGGATTAAAGGAGTTTATTTGTCCTTCTCAGAAAGAATGAGTCACTAGTCTCTGCAAAATTCTTCCTGATCGTAAAAGTATCTGTAACAGAACACCTAGTTCTGCCTGTAGTTTAGCTACGTTTGGGATGCTAGTTGCAGTTTTAGGGGGATGGGTTCACAGAGTTTTGAGTGAGTTTATGGGTAATTCCTTAAATATAATGAATAATTTTGTGTGCCTGATTGGTCCAGATGCTACAATGCTCAACTGTTTGTCAATTTTCTATACAGAGGAGTAATATTTATTTAATATTTATTGTCATCACTATGAGCGCTGGATTCTGTGTTTTCAATTCATACTTGCAGCCGGAGGGCTCTCTGTACACCTTTAGTCCACAAATTCATCTAAAGAAGAACAGGAACCAGGAACTAACGGCATGTCTTCTAGAGGTCGCTAACCATGGCTTTACCATCCAGATAAACACTTTTCAAGACAATAAATACACGATTGAGAAAATGTATGCATGTATTGCCTCAGAATTTGCCTCAGAATAGCACTGGCTCCATGGGCGTGGCCGCATTAGCGGATAATGAGCTGAATCACGGACTTCTGACGTGTCTCTTTTCATACAGATTACATAAACACAGAATGTTTGTTTTCGATTTGACTTACACGATTTAAAACCTGACATTTCAACATTTCTTTAGACATAAGTCTAATTTTTTTGTCATTAGTATTCACTAAGTTACAGTTAATTTTCTGAGAACTATCAGATTGGACTTCGTTTAGAGGGAGACGAGAGATCACGCATCATGTTAGTTTTCTTTATTTTACAAAAAGCACAACATTTTGTTTTTACTCTGAGTGTACACAAATAAAAGAAGACATTCTATAGTTTCAATTGATATATTACTTATGTCTCTATGACAAAAAATTATGGAGTATTTTAAGTCTGTTTTGCAGGATTTTTTTCACATTGCAGCAAAACGCGCCAGCGCGTTACCTGACTCCAGAGAGTTAAAGACACCTCTCTGTCCTTTCATTCCTGGGTGCAGTCAGTTCCTGTTTTCATCTGATGGCCATGATCCCTGTCTCACATCCCCAGCATATTAATGCAGCATTCGTGGGTGATTTGTGTTCTCGTGGGAATATGATCACATCCACACGCAGGTCATGACTCTCCTTTCTCGTAATGGCTTGAGTCCTCTTTGTTGTTGCCCAGCTGCTGCTTGTGTGTAAACCGGGGGTCTGTTCAACACTTTGGGAGACTGAGGGTTACAGCGAGAGTTTTCTGCTGGGAAAACCCCCACAGATCTCCTGTGCCTGTGAGCTGCCTGCTGACAGCACGTGTTGCCACGGATTCAGAGTTGACAGCCATGCTTTCCTGGGACACCCATACCTTTCTTCCCAGAAGTGCATGAAGAGCTTTGGCAGTATGGAATGTACATTAGTGCCAAAATCTGTTCAAAGTTTTTCCCCTCTCACTTCCCCCTGTCTGTGGGGCGGTCAGGAGGTTCATGGGGGTTCCTCAGGTGGACTGTGCAATTGCGATGCATTTATGCCCGCAAAGTGCTGCCACCTGGAGGAATCATATGTGGCTCCCATCCAGTGCCTGTGAGGTGATGGCAGCTCTAGCTGTTAAGCCTCATGGTGCTGCTGGACAGGCCACCTGCTTCTTGCATGCAATGGTCATCCTGCTGGTCAAAGCAATGCATGAGGGTGGTTTTGAGCCAGGGTTGATGCAGGGCCTGTGCATGCTGACTGACCTTGCCCTCTGGCCAAGAGAAGTCACAGCACATGCCCTCGGCGTGACGATGTACACCTTATTGGTCCAGGAATGCCATCTCTTTGCAGAGATGCGAGATGTCAACAAAGTGCGCTTTCTTGACACTCCCATCTCACAAGGTGATCTCTTGGTGACACTGCCGGGGATTGCACAGCAGTTCCCGACAGTTCAGAAGCAGACATTTCTGCCCATTTCTGACCAAGCAGTGCTCCGCCCCAGCTCAGCTGCAAGGCCAAGCCCTATGCAGGAAGGTGATGCTGCCCGTCCCCAGGTCACTGCTAAACCTAAATGGTTAGTGAGGTGGCCCTGGGACAGGTGACCTGGAGTTGCAGGGAAAGGCTCTTTCTCAGAAGTTGGGCCGGGTGGAGAATCTTACTACTGTTCCGCCATTGGCCCAATTGGCCCTGCAAGAAAGAGCGGTTTCCTGACTGTCCAGTCATACAGGGTGTGCGTGGGCAATGAGCGACACGCTGCTTCCTCCTTTCCAGCCCCAGTTCTTTCGCCACAGGCATGGAGTGTGTGTTAGAGGACATGCTGCTTCCTCACGCCTCTCTAGCCAGTCCCTCACAGGACCCACAGAGCCAGGTAAGTACACCACACTCACTGCCTCTACTTCGGGATGCTGTGCGGGGTAGACCCAATAGCCCTCGCTGCCCCCACTGGTATGTCTGTGTCCCCTTAGTGCCACTCGTACAGGCCTTAGGAGCCTTGCTAAAGCTTCCCAGACTGTCCCGCTGGCCTATTCAGACAGTCAGACTCGGCTCTGCAATTCAGTTCACCAGGCAGTCCCTCAGGTTCAGCGGTGTCCTGTTTGCCTTGTTCTTCTTAGTTTGTAAAACATATATGTGTTGAAACAGCCCATAACAGAATGTGACAATTTATTTTGTCTTTATTGACTCCACAGCAAAAAGTCCAATGTTGTCTTTACTGTTCTAATACTTATGGAGGGCATTATATTACAGTTGAACCTGCTGAAAACCACACACTGAATATGCAGTGATCTGGCGGACAAGATAACATGACACTGTTTGACACTGTCTTTTATATTACTGTACACTGGCCTGTCTAATACAAATTAGAATCTAAAAAGGGATTCGATTAAACCATTATTAGGTCTTATTTCAAGTAGGACATTTAAGTAGCTTTTATAAACATGCCTTAGAAAAAAAAATGGAAAAAAAAAAAATAACATTACTGGTGTAAATCTTGAGACAAAATAAAGGTACTGACATATTTTAAGATATATTGGTGCAAGTTGCTTTCAGTTAAAAGAAACTCAAACATGCATTTTAGTCTGGGATTAGGCTTGTTTGTGAAACTGGGGGTAAGTGTTTTATATTTAATCTTTATCCCTTACTTATATATTTCATTAATGACCACTGATATTGTAACAACTGCACATATTCATGTTTTACAATGGCTTAGTGTATTTTATGACCATTAAAGCCGATTAATTTAATTAATTAATTTATTTATTTTTTATGTATGTTTCACAGTTACACCTGTTGAAGACCGCTTTAATTTGGCAGACACATCAGCATGACAGTGCTTGGCATAGGAATCCAATGTCAGATGAAATTTAAGCTAAATTGCTTTTGAATAAAATTTAACTGACATTTTAAAATGTCCTAATTAACTATAAATGTATTTGTAATTATTTTACTTGCCCTTCTAGCTTGCTTTGAAATTTTGTATTGCCATAATTGTAAAGTTATCAACTCCATAATTAAAATCATTGTATTAACCTATTCTTCCACATCACTTTGGCTAAAAGCATCTGCAAACAATGTAAATTAATAAATGTAAATCTGGTTACAAATGCATACTGTTTACAGTGCATTCAGAAAGCATTCAGTCTCCATTTTTCTCATGTTGTATAACCTTAAGCAAAAATGTATGAAGGATTTGTTGTAGGTAAAGTTTCAACACAGTCCACAGTGACATGTTCTTATGCTCACCAATCACAGAAATAAAAATTACTTTTTATTGAATACACATGATTACATATTATTCACACAATGGCAGTAAATCATGTTTAAATTGTGTCTTCTAAATAGCTTATATGATTTCAAAAAGTCTTATAGTTTTGTGAAATTGAACACATAGACCTGCCACTAGTCAGGTGGCTATAATATAAGAACGGAATAAATTACTCCTTAATATAACTATAACTGTGTGTGTGTGTGTGTGTGTGTGTGTGTGTGTGTGTGTGTGTGTGTGTGTGTGTGTGTGTGTGTGTAACTGTCAGTGTAACTGGGTGTGGGAGTGGAAATATATGAATAAAGGAGCATGAAGGGAAGTACAACAGACATAAAATATATATATATATATATATATATATATATATATATATATATATATAGAGAGAGAGAGAGCGAGAGAGAGAGAGAGAGAGAGAGAGAAATTAATGACAATAATAATAAAGATAATAATAGTATCACACAAAAAAAAATGGAAAATGGGGGATGAGGAAGGTGATAGTAGCAATAGTAATAGCAATATTAATAACAAAAATAACAATAATAATAATGATAAATCCAATTAATAAGAAATGACAAATAGTAAAAATAGTATTAGCAGTAGTAGTAATGATAAACATATTAACAAATATACTAATTTCATCCGGAATGAGGGGGAGGTTAAAGGATCAGGAAGAGGACAAATAAAGATAAAAGAAGTAGTAATAGCAATAACAATAATATTATTAATAATGATAATATTGATACAGCCATTAGTGATATTAGTAGTAGTTGTAATAGCAATGATAATAACAATAACAATAGTAAAAATATTAATAATAGTAATATTGATGCAGCTATTACTAATAAGGTATTATTGAGCTGCCTCTGATACCCATCATGGCCACGGCATAGGATAGACCCCCGCCAGCGTCATGTTGCAACGGGTTATCAGGGTGAGGTGCCCAGGGGCCCAAAATCCACACCCATCTCCGGCCATCCCACACATGCCACGCTAACCCTGTCTTTGTGTGTGTGTGTGTGTGTGTGTGTTTTTTGTTTGTTTGTTTGTTTGTTTGTTTGTTTGTTTTTTGTTTTTTAATAAATATGGCTGCTTTCATTGTTATACTCATAATATGTTTATGTCAACTAGTGTATAATGCATTAAAAAAGCTGAATGTTTATTCAATTCTAATATATGTTTTTTTTATTGTCATCTCACACATGGATCTGCTTTTTATCCTTTTTGTAACAGTTTGTTTTCTATGGTATAATTTCTATAATAAAATACATATGATATCTCATTAAATTATTAAATTATTAGCATCAAACAAACATTATAATTAATATTCTCAGTGAATAAAGATTACTTATTTAAAAAAAAAAAAGATTGAAAAAAAGACTGCACAACCACCCAATAGGTGGAGACATGCACAAAGTAGGTCATGTAAATCACCATTAAACAAAAGAAGAAGGAAGTAGAATGGCACGCTTTTTCTTAGCGTCTGTTTCCATGGTGAATCATTGATCCGTCACTCGGTTAAAAAAGGTCTTGTGTTAACTGGGAACATACTCTGGGTTGGCTGAACTTACTCCTGAACACATTTTTGGAACCAGCATACCTCAAGTAAGCAAGGTTTGGGTTAATCAACCAAGAGTTCAGGGTATATGTGACGGTAAGTTAACCTTGCTTTCTTCATCTCTCTATAAACAAGTAAACACTGCTCTATATGGCAGTGCATGTCATTCAGAGTACTAAAATACTCTGTACTCTGTACACAATACACACTGTTCTACATGCAGAATTGGCAGAAGACAACCTGGTAACTGACCAGCGGTGAAAATACTCAGGGCTGAGATTGTGCTAGAAGTGAGTTTCACAGCTAGCCTACACCTGCTAACGTTTACGTCAAGGCTATAGATTATGGTTGTATTGGTTACCGTCGTGTTCATTATTTTGCATGGTTTTTGAATCATCTTTTTGTGTTACTGATGCACTTGCATTATATGGATTCACAGATTATTTTTCTAAAAATCTTAATTTTTGTTTTAATTTTTATTTTTGAGTGGGATGGGGTGTCTCTTTAATAGACATGATCAAAATTTTATGTTTGAGAGTAGAGCAATATGGATTTAACTACCTAAGAGCACTAGTTTTGAGGAAACAAAAGTTGGCATGAAACTGAAGTTGCAATAGTCTTTTCTTCCCTATTGTAACATATATCTGAGTGAAATGCTTCTGGATCAAGAAAAAAACTGACTTGATTTTGTCCATGGGGAAATGATTGGGTGGTTGAGGTTTTGCATTGGATTACATTGGAGTGACAGGCTGTCCAGGAAGAAGCATAAGAGGGAGGGGAAGTTATTTTGATTAAAGTTTAAAAGGACACATAAATAATAATAATTAAAGCTACAAGCAGCGATGAAAGAGCCCTCGCACCCGGAACAGTGGGTGATATTCATTTAAGATAAATAGAGGAGAAATAAGTCATTTTGATGCACCACACTTCCTGCTGCAGAGAAAATTCAAAATATCTGACTTGCTGTTGGGTTTTCAGATTTTGCACTCTTTTTTTTGGAGACTTTTTTTGTAGGTATTGGGCTGTTGCACGTGTCTACCGAATTTCATACCTGTACGTGAAACGAAGTGTGAAAGGCGCTTAATTGAAATTTTGTAGGTGGTGCTATTGAGCCATTTTGCCACACCTAATTCTGAAACCCATATCAGACATACATTTTCACCACTTCTGATGCGTGTGCAAAGTTTTATGAGTTTTCGAGCATGTTTAGGCCCTCAAAAATGCAATTTTCGGATCATTTAGGAGAAGAATAATAATTGACTGAGCAATTACAATTGGGTCCTCGCACCACCAGTGCTCGGGCCCTAATAATGTGCATGGATAAATCATAATAATACTGCAATATTCCATAAAAAGTAAGAATGATCATTTTTTTATTTCATGTCAGAAAATTGAACATGATTACAGAAAGCAAGCAAACTATTTAGAAAGCAGTCAATTTAGGACATTTTTGAATATTACTATCACTTGGACATTTTTCAGAGTCAAATTTAACACTGGGTCCGAGTGTATTTGGTCCCACTCAGAATTGGTGATTAATTTACTCTTGTCATAGTGTTAAATTTTCAGAGTAAAATTAACTCTATTTTGAGTAAAAATTTAACACTGGTCAACACTGAACAGTGTTACCTCAGTTTAACACTAAGGGGAAATTAACTCTGTTTGGTGTTACTATGATTTAACACTAAGGGGAAATTAACTCTTATTAGGTGTTAATATTTAAATTACTCTTGTCATAGTGTTAAATTTTCAGAGTAAAATTAACTCTATTTTGAGTAAAAATTTAACACTGGTCGACACTGAACTGTGTTACCTCAGTTTAACACTAAGGGGAAATTAACTCTTATTAGGTGTTAAAATTTCACTAACAGAGTTTACTTACAACTTTAATATTGAAAAATTCTCTCAGAGTAAAATTCTTAAAACCCATTTGGTGTTGCAACAGGTTAATAAGTGTCAGTATTTCTCTTTGTGGTCCAAGTACAGTAAAACAATTACTCTTCTACAATGTCAAATGAATTCTTAAAACATGTTTTCAAAACAAAGAAAACAACTTCAACAATGTCACATTTAAAACATTTATTAAAACAAGAGTCAGGCTCAGGAAACATTCAAATACACAAAAATACATCACGTCTGCATTAAATGGCAATATGGCACTACATGCAGTGCAGAATCTGTTGTACCATATTTCATCTGAAGATCAAATGGTTTGAAATAACACAGCTCATTAACATTCACTACCTTAAAAACTCTGTCTGGATGCAGTCTGACTGTAAAAGCATAGTAATGGTCATCAAAACATACAGTTTCCATCAGTGTTCCACACAACAGCACATTTTCATCTTTCACAGCAATAGTCTTGATCTTACAAAACACTGGCATCTCACATGCTACTTCTATACAGATAATAAAGTCAGGGCGAAACTCTGTGCCATGGTGTTTGATCCACTTTACAGAATAGACAACATCTGACATTACCACTCCTAGTTTGGAAGCAATTTCTTGGCCACCTTTTAGTTCATTGAGTTCTACCATCTTCCCTGGGCCAAGAGACAATCTGTACTGGCTAAAAGACTCCCAGTGCATCGCAGTACAAAATTGGTGCTTTTTGGCTAGTGTTTTGGTGATGTTTTTGAAACTTTTTAATTGTGCTTTAAAAAATTTATGCTTAGCTTCATAACGCATACACCACATGTGCAGAATTGGTCCAATTTTTCTTATACACTGTGGGTAATGGATCATTATATGATGCTTTGGCAAAAGACTTCTTTCAGGAAATAATTTTTTGAATAGCTGGTGATGTTCAATTATTAAATGTTTAAGATAAATGGTCATGCCTTCTGTTAAGACTGGTGAAAATACGATGTTCACAATTTGCAAAAGTAAAATCAAAAGATGCCAGTGTTTATCATCTCTTTGCACTAAATCACCAAATAATAGGGGCATGTTACGCAACAAGCACCAAGATTGGATGGCATTTAAACCCAAATCGTTGCTTCCATCAAACAATTTGACCATTGGAGGACGGTTCCTCTGCTGATTGTAACCATAGTCAAAAGCATGTACCCTACCAGCAAGATCATCAGTGCTCAGAAAATTATGCTGAATGTACTGCAGAACAAGTTTTACCTCTAGCTGAGCAACTCCTTCTAGAATGTCGTGCATTATATCCACAGCGAAATTATTGGCTGTGTTGAAATACTTGAGTGAATTCAACAAACACGTACGTTTGACACCATAAACATGAGGTAGTGTACAATCAGTTTTTAAAGTTTCACAGTGCAGAGCATGCATCTCAGCTGTTCTTAGTACAACCTCAGGGTTGTCTTCACAGAACACTGACTGAAAGTGATGTTTCTCAAGAAGACAGAAACGACAGCTATATTGAGCCCCAAATGACTCAAGAAACCCAAACAAGCTATGCAAGCCAAGATTATCCCCAGTGACTTGAATAAATGTACCCCTAATACAATTTCCAGACACTGGATTCTTAACCCCTTCAATCTCAAGCACTTTCAAATCATTTACTAGAGGCTCAAGTATAGAATTAAAACCATAGCGCCTAATATCCTGTGCATGAAAGAGGGCACACAGATGAATATTCACCAATGAGGAGTTAAAAACTGGGGGGAAATTCCTTAATGTAAAATAGATTGCACCTAATTTGTGTATACCTTTTTTGGATCCCAAAGGATTAGCGGTCTCAAAATCGTCATAAAATAACTGAATTTGTAAGGCATCATTTTCTGTATAAAATAGGGGATTACTTTTAAAATAAGCCGCATCACTTAAGTCAACATAAATGCCTTCCTTTGGAACATGCCTGGGTTTAAACAAATCAATAAGTAGCGGATTTTGTAAAATTGCCTTTAATGTTTCTAAAATGGGAATATAAGCAAATTTATCAGTTACAACAACTTGATCGAACAAACCTGTGGTTTTATTTCTCCTGCTGTCAAATCTTGTGCCAAGCACTATTTCGCTTGGTTCAACAATTCCCCATTTTTCCGTAAAGAGTCTCTTTCGTTTGGCTTCAGAATTTAACATAGTAAATGGATTTTCCAAGTTTTGAAATGAATTTTCTATCTTTCTTTTAGTAGCAGTGTCCTGTGAAGACAAACAGAGCAAAGCTGCATCCTGGACCTGACTATGAATCTCAAAAAACATTTCTTCCATAGATGAAACAAAACCACTTATAGCAGACTGACTTAAACCAGCAACTTTTAGTTGTGCAACAGCAGATGCACACATATCGAAAGTGCTCTTATTTGACTTTAACAGTTCAGATGTAGTGGCCACCTCTTCAGCACTGCCAATCTGATCAAGTACTTCAGCATTACTTTGTCCATCTGCCTTGGCAGTCTCCTGGCTATCAGTGGTGTCAAAATTCTGCTCACTGACATTTTGCTCAGCATGTTTTGTGTGCACATGTTTCCGAAAACCTGAAAAAGTACCAAACACAGAACCACAACCTGACTCTATACACTTAAGGTGAAGATTCTTTCCAGGAACTAAACCATGAACTAATCTGAAGTGCCTAAGAAGTATTTTTGAACCATTTAACTCAGCCTGACAAACATAACACTTCATGAGGACAGAAAATCTTAAGGGACCTAGCTAAGCAACCTTGCTCTGACCTCAGCAACACGAGGACTCTCTTTCACTTTGCCAACATCTATGTTGTACACAGTGGTCTGAATAAAAGTGTACATGTTGTGTAGCATAGTATTGTAAGATGTGCCAAACACAAAGTGTGCCTTAAACAGTTCGTCAAAGGCACCAAGAGAAGAGGTCGACTTGCATGGAATGGCATGCTGATCGAGAACGATGAAGAACTGGTGAACTGCATTCTTCTGAGGTCCCACGGCCAGGAGATAAGGCTGAGCACTAGCAGTGATGTTTCAAAGATGCTCCTCAATGTTTGTTCCACTCTGAGAAGACAAAGCAAATTGTACAAAACCATCACTGATATGTTAAACAATAGAAAATTACAACGAAAAAAAAAACTAAAACAAACCTTCTTAAAGACAACAAGATGTTTCTCTGCTTGAGAGGCAGACACCTTTCCTGGTCTCTTTCGGCCTTGGGCAGAAGGTGGGATCAGATGCAACAGCAGTAGTATAGAAGAGAGGTCAGAGTCCCAAACTGTTTAGACAGTATATGTTAGTAAAACGTCAATAATGAAAACTGAAACTAAATAAATATGAAAAAATGAATGGGAACTAAATATTTCCCCCTTATGTTCCATAAAATCTTACATAAACATTATTAAAATTAGTAATATTAAATTAATCTGAAACATCTTACCAAAATTAACACCCTCTTCTGAGTCATCAGGAAATTGAGCTGCTAGCAGGAGTTCTTCTACATCACTGGTGGTTGGAAGCTTTCTGGACTGCTGAATCACTTTTTTCTTGAATGCAGTTGTCCACTTCTCCAGTAGCTTGCCTGACACTTCTTCTCCAAACATCAGAACAAAGTCTTGCTCAATCTAAGAAAAGGAATTATTATTAAATATAAACCCCTGCAAGCACTGAACAAACTTATTTTAGACAACAATAATGCATTATTTAAATCCTTAAAAATGATCATAAACACTTTACCAAGCCTTTAACGTCTTTGAAACGTGGAAAGACTGTCAATATATCGCTTGACTGCATAGGGTCCAGAACCAATTTGCGGCGATAGTCAAATGTCAATTTCCTCTTCTTCTTGACTGTGTCCTCATCAGCAGAATGTTTCATAAACGCAATTGCTTCCTTGCATTCATCCTCACTCAAGACAATCTCTGGAGTAAACTCTGACTCCCGTCTTACAGTTGGTCCACCAGACATCCCCTCAGAAGGTGATCCTTGTCCTGATGAATAAAGCATCTTACTAGCTTCAAAACTGCTTAGAGAATGCCATATGCGGTTAATACTTAAACAAAAGGGGAAGCTCATCTTTTTATAAATAAAAATGCCTCAGTTAAAGGGATAGTTCACCCAAAAATGAAAATTTGATGTTTATCTGCTTACCCCCAGGGCATCCAAGATGTAGGTGACTTTGTTTCTTCAGTCGAACACAAATGATGATTTTTAACTCCAACCGTTACGGTCTGTCAGTCGTATAATGTGTGTCAATGGGAAACGATCGGTTTGTGGACATAGTGGTGTTTTAGAGCTTAAAAAATGATATAAATACCGTTCAGTTTCTCACACAAACTGATCGTTTCGTGTCTTAGGACATCAGTGTGTCATCACGAGCCGCAGAGTTTACTTTGGATTTGTCTGTGCATGTTTTTTTTACTCTTATAGATTGTGTTACCATTTCAATGCATTATTTGACTGACAGACGGCAGCGGTTGGAGTTAAAAATCATCATTTGTGTTCTACTGAAGAAACAAAGTCACCTACATCTTGGATGCTCTGGGACTAAGCAAATAAACATAAAATTTTCATTTTTGGGTGAACTACAACTTAAAGGCAACTCAGTAGCAACAAAACTGCTGTGAAATATGGCACAATGAGCTATGAAAAATAACGAATAAACCAGGCGATTTCATTCTGTACCTTCAAATGATGCTCGTCGTTCTTTAGCCAAGCCTCTCTGTATAGTCTTGATTCGCCACGCCAAGTACCCAGTGCCACTCTCACTATCATAGTAATGCTCCTTAGAAAGACAAAAATACAGAAAGAGGAAAAAAAAAAAAAAAAAAAAAAAAAAAGTTAAATAAATAGCAAAATTCACCACCTGTATTATGGGTGTGTGATCAGCATTTAAGACGTCAACACAGAAATTAAATTCAAAAACAGTGTGATACTTACATAGCCATTTTTGGAGAAGGGGTCACTGAGGTAAGGGAACAAAGCCACAATTCCTCTGGCGTATTTTTCTTTAACCTGCCGTGGTGGTGATGTACTGTATAATTAAAAAAAAAAAAAAATCCACTTCTCTTTAGCCCAGGTTCAAAAAGCAAAAGGTGATAGAACTACACTGAGAGATCATATATACACCAGTTAATGATATGCAGATTACCCATTCTTTTCTGTCATGTCAGCTGCCAGGATGTTCACCATTTTCCTTCTCGTTTCATCCCCCAAAGTTTTAGTTCGGTTGTATTCATTTATTACATGCTCCCCACCAGGTTTCTGGACAAGAATGGATTCTACCAACTTCATAATAATAAAAAAATAAATAAATAAATAAACAAAACAAAACAAAGCATGAATATGGCATTTTAAGAACAAAGCATTAACTTAATTTTTTTTTTTTAATGTTTTTTTTTTTTGATGCTCACCTTTTTAGCTTCTTGATCTAGCCTCATTCTTTTACTTGAAGAGCTTTCTTCAATAATCACTGTGTCCTGTGAATCAGTGGAGTCAATAGATGAAGACAGGGACCGATTTAACTGCACAGGAGAGGCTGGTGGAGAGGCATGTGGAGAGGCAGGTTCCAAGTCTAGTTCCATAAATGGGGGGGAGGGGAAAATCTTCACAATCCTAAAAAATAAGCACTAAGAAAATTTCTAGCAAGTAATGTAATAAATACAAACCTGCACCATGTTTTATGGTGAGAACTCCAACTGATGGATCTTTAACTACATCCTCAAAAACATCATCATCCACCTCCGTCCCTGATTCATCAACAACCATCACATTCTCGGGTACAGTTGGGACACCGAACTTTAAAAAAGCTGGAAAGAGATATGCAACTAAATGAGAAAAGGCATTACATATTAAAATGTTGATCAGTTACTTTTTGCATTTGCTCTGATGTTCAGAGTTACCAGCATGTGACAGTATATACAGGGCTTGACACTTACTTTTCCCCAAGGAGCACCTGTGCTTCTCAGTTGCATTTAGAAACTTTAGGGGCAAAACTATTTCTGCTTTGAAGCTTTCATTTTAATTTTTAGTTAGAAGTTTTAATAATGTTGTTGTTTTAGTCATTTTTATTAGTTTTTGTTCATTTTTGTTTCAGTTTTAGTTTGGTGAAACGTAAAGGGTTACTTCAGACAAAAATACAAATTGTGTCATTATTTACTCACCCTCATATCGTTCCACATAACCGCGTGGAAACTGGACAAACTGCCAAACTTTTGTTTATAAACAAGCACGAAATACACTGGGACTCTTATTTTGAAATGTCTATGCTTTATTACTGCAGGTTGCTCAATCAAATTCAGAGGGAGATAAAGTATGCATTCTTACAACCGTATACAATATATTACAATATAAACACTGTGACGTAAACATTGTTATAATTGATCAGCATTAGTTCATAAGCAATCGCTTGGCATAAATGTGCGTCATTGATTGATAACTAATTCTGAGCATGCTGAGCCAGCATGTCGAACGCACAACAGCGCCGCGTTCAGGCTTTTAAACGTTAAGTGCTCACATTGATTTAATGCAATCAAATAGCCTTTAGAAGTTTAATATTCACATTAGGCAGTAACGCAATTTATGGCTTATCTTTCCATTCCCAAAATATAAGTCGCCTTAAAATGACTATTAAGACGTTTGTTATGCCATTTAAGGTATTGAAGACATTTTATGATATTACATTCAAGAAAACTGATCGCAGGGATTTTTTTTTATTCGTACAGGTGCTCCAAAATAAATTTTACAGTTCGCACACATCTATTTTCAGTCACAAATGCAACTGTAATAACAAACAAGTAATTGAAATATGATTTTTAAACCTAAAATAAAATACTAAAAAGTTAAAAAGTATTATTTTTTTCTTACCAGCAGACAAAAACTCCTTCAGGTTCAGCTCGGTTATTTTAACAAATTTCTGAGCATCCCCAAGTTTCACCTTAAGCAGCATGTTCTGTAGGCCTAACCTTAGGTGACCTAGTTTTACACACATGACAGTGGAAAAAGGTTAGATACCGAAATTGTTGCAATAGTTTGCATAGTCATCACTTTTAACTAAGTCTTTGAATATGAACACTGCAATTTCGACTATCTAATGTTAATGAAAAACTTAGCGGCTAACCTTAACTGTTAATGCTCCACTGTGACGTTGGATAATTTGACGTTTACAACTAACAATATACAAAAGATAAAAAAGTTCGTCGAGACAAACTTTAAGTTGGCTTGAAAAAGCCTAGCCAGAAAGTTTGAAACAGTTTTAAAAGTTTGAAGTTTGAAGTTTAAGTTTTAGTTTAGTAGTTTAATAGATAGATAGATAGATAGATAGATAGATAGATAGATTTTTATCAAGATAAATACAGGAAGTTGTCAAAGAAAAACATATAACACGTCATCCTTGTCATCGCAGAATCTGACCAATGAGAATAAAGTGTATTAACATCAGGGATTTCACAGCCAATTTTGAACAACTGCGACGCCTTACCATCACTACGTGAAACCCTCATACCTCACTAAGCTCATCAATTTCATCCCTCAACTGATCATTACTTAGATATACACATAATGCTTTTGAGTTTCATGAGATAGGGAGCTTTTCAGCACCGATGTCCATGGCTGGAGCTGCACTTACACTGTACTCCTCGTAAGTGTTAATCAGCAGCACCTTAGATAGATAGATAGATAGAAGATAGATAGATTTAGTTTAATAGATAGATAGATAGAAATAGTCAGATAGATAGATATATTTAGTTTAATAGATAGATAGATAGAAATAGTCAGATAGATAGATTTAGTTTAATAGATAGATAGAAATAGTCAGATAGATAGAAATAGTCAGATAGATAGATAGAAGATAGATAGATTTAGTTTAATAGATAGATAGATAGAAGATAGATAGATTTAGTTTAATAGATAGATAGATAGAAATAGTCAGATAGATAGAAATAGTCAGATAGATAGATAGAAGATAGATAGATTTAGTTTAATAGATAGATAGATAGAAGATAGATAGATAGATTTAGTTTAATAGATAGATAGATAGAAGATAGATAGATTTAGTTTAATAGATAGATAGATAGAAGATAGATAGATTTAGTTTAATAGATAGATAGAAATAGTCAGATAGATAGATAGATAGATAGATAGTAGATAGATTTAGTTTAATAGATAGATAGATAGATAGATAGATAGATAGATAGATAGATAGATAGATAGATAGATAGAAGATAGATTTAGTTTAATAGATAGATAGATAGATAGATAGATTTAGTTTGATAGATAGATAGATAGAAATAGTCAGATAGATTTAGTTTGATAGATAGATACATAGATAGAAGATAGATAGATAGATTTAGTTTAATAGATAGATAGATTTAGTTTAATAGATAGATAGATAGAAGATAGATAGATTTAGTTTAATAGATAGATAGAAATAGTCAGATAGATAGAAATAGTCAGATAGATAGATTGAATGAGTTTGAATGAGTTTAAATGGCTTGGAAATAGGAATGGCAGTTTAATTGAGTCTGTGTGTTTTAATTTGAATTTTGACAGTTGGACGGAATGTTCAGATCAGCCAAGGCAGTTCAATGAAAGTCAATGGGATTTTTCCAAGTTTTAATCAGCATTTTTAGGAAAACCGTAAGTCAGAACAGTCTGAAGGTCTGGGCCGAGTTTGGTGGTTGTAGCTTGAACAGACTAGGAGGAGTAGCAATTAGAAATTTTAGTCTAAGAAGAAGAATAATAATAATAAGCTTAAATAGTAGATCAGTAAGTTGGCTTTTTCAAAGCCAACTTAATTAGCAGGATATAACAAAGCTAACTACAACAGAAATACAAATTAAATACGATCATTGACATAATTTAAGATTCATCATTACACTGTGACAAAAAGTTAATTCTCCACCATACTGCGAAGTTGCAAGTTCTATTCGGAGTTTGACCCTACCGAATTGGACAAAGTTCATCAAATTACAACCTACATGTATGCTGTAATATTAGCACATTTATTCAAAAGTGATGTTTTAATACGTTACTTAAAAGAGCTTACCTTTTGGTGCGAGGTGAAAGAAAATGGCGGTTGCGACGACGACCAGAAACTTCTGTTCAAATCCTTGACGTTAGCTTGAGGGGCGGAGCTTAACAGAGTAAAGTTAACGAGGCAGAATTAACTCTGATAATTTTCACCAACACTAGAGGGTATCTTTCACTATTTGTTGTTAAGTTAACTCCTTAAGAGTAAATGTAGAGTAACACTGCCTAATTAACACTGCCGATTTTACTGTGTAGTTGATTACATTAAGAATTGCACACATATTTATTTTATTTTATTTTATTTTATTTTATTTTGTTTTGTTTTATTTTATTTTATTTTATTTTATTTTATTTTATTTTATTTTATTTTATTTTATTTTATTTTATTTTATTTTATTTTATTTTATTTTATTTTATTTTATTTTATTTTATTTTATTTTATTTTATTTTATTTTATTTTATTTTATTTTATTTTATTATTTGTGTGTGTGTGTGTGTCATTTGCATACATTACCAGAACATAAATCTGAACATTGGATAAAGCCAGGTTCAAATTTTGTGTTGTATTTTGTTGACATATTAGAGTCAAAGGTTTTTACACTAGGGATTTTTTCTTTTTTTTGTTTTATTCTGTCAGGGTTAGGGTTATCTTTGTCACCTCATAAACCAGAAAATAGTCAACAGTTTTATTTTTAAGAATAAAACAGTAAAGTTTTGTGTATGCAAGTACTGCAAAAGTGAAGAGTGTCTCAGTGCTCAGTCTCAGTTGTACATCTTCTCACGTCTGTTAAAACAACTTATGACTCACTTGTGGTTTTCACACGTTTTACATCAGAAAGAGAGCATGGTGGTTTTTAATCTTGCAGTTGGAGAGCTGAGAGGAAAAGGCACATGTTCAAGCCTCCGTACAGGTGGAGCACACTCTTATGTTATAGGTCATCAGGCTCAAGGTTGGCCCACACTAAAAAAAATTTTAAATGTTTATCAGAAGTTCCAAATGCGAGAGAACCCAAACATGAAGGTGTTCCTGAGTGCCTCGATCTGACCTAGACAGCACACCACACACTAACAAATTCTATTCACAAACAACGAGATTCTTGACTGCGAACACGGTAAACTCTTGCAAAATCTCTCACGGTGAAACGTGACTTTAGAGTAAAGAAACATGGCGGAAGATGGTAAAGAAGAAATAGCAATAATCGGGGCTTGACCTTAACACCCGCCGACCCACCAAATGCGGGTGGATTTCAGCAGTGGTGTTTAACACATTCACTTCTACTAACCACCTTTGCAGATTGAATTTAATATATAATATATAGGCTATACATTTTTTCAGTTGTAGTCTTTAAAAAGGCATATAAAATAACAAAACATGAGCAATGTAAAGTTGTCTTTGAACAAACAAGTATTCAACAATATCTAGTGATGGGTAATTTTAAAACACTGCTTCATGAAGTTTCAAAGCTTTATGAATCTTTTGTTTTGAATCAGTGATTCGGAGCGTGTATCAAACTGCCAAAGTCATGCCCCTCTGAACCAATAGTGAACCGCTGAAATTTTGAAACGCTTATGACATAACATGATTTCTTTTACTGAAATCATGTGACTTTAGCAGTTTGATGCAGGCTCTGAACCACTGATTCAAAACAAAAGATTCGTAAAGCAGTGTTTTGAAATCGCCCATCACTAGATATTGTTGAATAAAGTCGTTATTTTGTTGGTGCACAAAAAGTATTCTCGTTGCTTCATAACATTAAGGTTGAACCACTGTAGTCACATGAACAGTTTTAAATACGTCTTTAGTAGCTTTCTGGGCTTTGAAAGTGTTAATTGTTGCTGGCAATGCAGGCCTTACTGAGCCATCGGATTTTATGAAAAATATCTTAATTTGTGTTCTGAAGATGAACAAAGGTCTTATGGGTGTGGAACAACATGAGGGTGAGTAATTAATGACAGAATTTTTATTTTTGGGTGAATCAAACCTTTAATTCTATGCAGAGATTCCACCGAGTTCTCTGGGCCCAAACTCAGATGATCCAAAAGACTGTGGAAATGTGTGCTGTGGTCAGATATTGAAAAAAATGGATATTAAGTTCTCAGTCATAAGGACAAGAGGGACCATCCAGACTTTCATCAGAGACAGGTGCAAAAGCAAACCTTTGTCATGGTATGGGGGTGCATCAATGCAAACGGCATAAATGACTTGTATGAAGGTACCATTGATGTGGAGGCGTATATTGGAATTGTACAGAGACACTGCCATAAAGATGACATCTTTACTGGAAAGTCTATAATTATCAGAGCATGACAATGCAAGTCCTCATTCTACACATGCTACAATATAGTGGTTTTATAGACACTCAACACCTGCTGTCCAGATCTGTCTCTTATTGAAAATGTATGGCCCATCATGAAAGGTAGAATCAGACAATGATAATCATGGACTGTTGAGCAGCTTCTTGTATCAGGTAAGATTAGGCAAAAAATTCAACTTGCAAAACTGGTAAACATGACTCTGTTTACCAGTGATAAACATGCCTCTGTCCCAAATTTGGTGGAGTGTGTTGCAGCCATCAAAATAAAAATGTGTTTATATTTTCAAAATATAATTAAGTTGGTCAGTGCAAACATTGGAAATTTTTTCTTTGTACTTTTATCAGTTAAATAAAGGTTCAAGAGAATTAAGTCACACTTATTAAATCACAGATTCTTGATTGTATTGCATTTTACAAAATGTCCCAGCTTTTCTAGAAATGGCATTGTAAGTTAAGTTAAGTTAAAGTTGTTATACTATTTTTAATGTTTTGTAATTGTGTTACGTAATGTGGTAGTAGTAAATCGCACAAAGAGGAATAATATTAGGAGATATATTTAATAGCAAAAATGCAGGAACATGATAAACACAGGAAAAATACATATAAGTTACATTAACGAGAATGGACAAAGACTGAGGGAGAACACAAGGTAAAAATACACTGACCAAACAAAGGAACTAATGACTGAGTTAATGATCACAAGTGGAAACTAATTACATAATTAAAAGACTGACAGACAAAAACTAGGTCAAACTAATGCTGCCTTCATGTGCTGTCAGAATTTTGATAATTCCCACAAAACACAAAACAGCAGACAAGTGACAAATTGTTAATTAATGATAAATCGATCATTTTAGGCCTATTAAATGATAATGATCAATTTTCCTTAAATGTTGAATTGCTATAATTACCAATTTCACCTCTAGAAATTGAAAAATAAAAATCCATTTAATATAATACTTAATGTCTTAAGCTGCATTAATTTGGAGATTCTAATGAAATTGTAAATTGTACAGAAAAAAAATTGTGATTAATTAGATAATTTGTTTGATCAATTGACAGCAGTCATTTCAAAATATCTAATTTTATAGTCAAAATGTCATGACATCACAAACAGCCCATCTTATCGGACCTCCTCAGACTAAACTAGTCCGTTCAGGTGTTTGTGATGTCTGAATACTGAGATTCTGCCTGCAGACCAGCACACACAGGAGAGGGTCTGAAATCAGTCTCACACTCACTAAGAACCAAGGAATATGCCAAACAGGAAGAAGCTTTACTAAATATGGAGTATAGTATGAAAAAAAACTAAAAAGATTTAAGGGCAGATAAATCACCAGCAGATTGAATATGAAAACAACCAAAATATGATGATCTGGTTTCCTCGATGTGTGAGAGTGACAAACAGCAGAAAATGAAGCTCCACAAGATATTATCCCTGTGATCAATGACACAATGAACATATAAAGATCAATAAAGAAATGTTCCTGCATAAACAAAATCTCAACAATAATGATACAGAGAAACACGAGTATGTAGAAAATGATCAAACAAGGTGAAGAGAAAACAGCAGCAGTATACAGTGGAAATCTCACTGAGAGAATTCCCTCTAACGCCACCAGCTGGTTTAAGAGGAGACCATAGTCACATAACGAAGACCATAAAGAATACACAATCCTCCATGCCCAATCTGTAGACCAGGAGATCTCATTTAAGAGATATTTTATCAGTATGTAGGGACTCAAGAGAAGCTCAAAAAAGTCAGTGAGGAGGAGGAGGATGATGAAGGCTGAAATACGGTGTCCATTCTTTCTGTGATGAATTAGATCGCTGACAGACCAGGCAAGAGCTGGAAGACATGCGCACACACAAATGATGGTGAAGATGGAAAATCTGACCTTCATCTCCAGTTCTTTAGCCCCTTGCTTCCAGTAAAATGGATCATATTCCATATTGTACTCTCTCTTTGATCTCTGCGATATCCGGCTGAAAATATGTGAGTGTATAAATAAGTGAAAAAATAATATCTGTGCTGAATAAATGCTTATGAACTTCCAGAAGTCACAAAGCTCATAATGGCATAAGCATACAACTCAGAATTATCAGGCCGAAAAGATTAGTCAGTTCATATTTAATCATTTAAAGTGAATCAACAACCATGTCTTACCTAGATATATTCATATACACCGCTGTGCTCCAGACTTAAGCAAACATTCTACTGCTGGTTTCTGGTTGTTGGTTTATATGGTGGTTTGATCTCAGCTCTTATATCTTATATCTCTTATATTTGACTGTGGTTTCAGTAATAAGCACAAATAAGCTTTACTTAAACCATAATGTTAAACACACAGTTTCACAGAGAAGGCTTAAGCATAAACCCAGACTAAAATGCACATTTGATCTGTTTTAACTGAAAGCAAATTTTGCTGAAATTATGTCGCTATCATTGTTTGGGCTCGAGATGCACACCAGTAATGTTTTTTCTTTTCTTTTCTTTTTTTCTAAGGCACATTTATAAAAGCTACTTAAACATCCTAACTGAACAAAGGCCTAATCCTGGCTTAATCCAAGCCCTGTCTGTGAAACTAGGCCTAAAAGTATTAAGAAAAGGCTTAACACTTTACACTGAGGTCTGATTTCTTAACATCATTTCTTCTATCAATTTTTTCCTTGTTATGAATCTTATTAAACTTTTCTTTATGAATTCAGATACTTTTTATGCCTTATGTTCAGTGTTAGGGACATTACTTTAAAAAAGTAATTAGTTATAGTTACTAGTTGCTTCTCAAAAATAGTAACTGAGTTATTAACTGAGTTGCATCATTCTAAGAGTAACTAATTACCAGGGAAAGTAACTATTGCATTACTTTTTATTTTATTTTTTTCAAATATGTCAAATAACTTGGATGCCCCCAATAATAAATATGTTAAGTTAATGAAATGGACACTAAATAGAATAAATTATTATTATAAAACATTGTACACTAATCTAAACTATTTTAATGTTGCTGTGGGACAATGTCAGAGACACATATCAAATTCAATATATTGTAAATATTATCATTACTATAGTGGAACAATAAAACACAATAGATGGTTTAGAACTTTTAATATTTATTCCACAGACCACAACTGGCCAACAAATAAGTCAAAAAATAAATTATGCTTGATCCGACTTGTGACTCATTATCCGCTCTTGCTCACGACATGAAATTTCTCTGTACTGTACTATACGTATTGGTAGCCATTAAAGAAAATGTATTTAGTTTCATATTTATATTTAAATAGGCCTATTAATGTTATTTTTTAATTTCATCTATTTGATTATGAAAAGTGAACAGCATGCATAAGATAGGATATACATCATGTTACACGATTTCCCCTGAGTATGTTATTGATTTTTTTGAGTATATTTTTCGTTCAGAATTGATTGCATGCACTATGTTATCAAAATGCATCTGTTTTCATCTCTGCAGAGTGCAGACATGAGATAATGAAAGATCTGCTAATATTACTAGAACGTGGTGACCTAATCAGATCTTCTAGGTACAGCTTGTCTTAAGTGGATCCTTAAATGGTTGCAAAACAAGTACCAAGAATTGTACTTTCCTTCCTGTTATGAAAGCACAGATATAAACACATATAATGTTTAGTTTCAGAAGGCTCTGGGCTTCTTTCTTGTCTCTCTTTTCATTCTGCAAATATCTTCTTTTTATAATTTTACATTTTATTTAATGCAATTTGTTATTCCTTATTCAAAATTTGATATTTGACATAATCATTGCCTGTCTGCCTGGGTCACACTGCATCACCAAACATATTCTTAATGCCTTAGCCTGAACAACTTCCAGTTTCTTTAAAACATATGATGTTGCTGACCCATATGCCAGACGTCCATAATCAATATTAGACCTAATGATTCCCCTGTATATCATCATCAGTGTATCTCTGTTCACTTCTGTAGGCTTGAAAATCAACAACAACATTGTTTTCTTGTTCTAACCCGTCTTTCTTACCAACAGGGTTATTTGGGGTTCCAAAAGAGGTGCTGATAGTGATCAAGGCCTGTGGGCTAAGATGAGTGTACATCAGGGGTCTGCTAATTGTCACACCTTTATTACGTAGGAGAAGCTGTAATCTGCTGATTGGTCAGTTTGAATGACTTGCATTGGGTTTTAGTCACATGGTCAAAAAAGGGATAAAAGAAGGTTGTAACTGTTGCTCTGTCTTTGGCTATTTTTTTTCTCCTTCTCTTTGGCTCTCTTCTCTTTCTCTA
The DNA here is from genome assembly GCF_018812025.1 of Megalobrama amblycephala. Taxonomy (NCBI): domain Eukaryota; kingdom Metazoa; phylum Chordata; class Actinopteri; order Cypriniformes; family Xenocyprididae; genus Megalobrama; species Megalobrama amblycephala. The sequence continues at coordinate 41,910,980 of NC_063046.1, read as the reverse complement.
GCTAGTCTTGGGTCTCTTTCTTTCTTCTCTTTCTACTCTCATTCTCTCTCTCTCTCTCTCTCTTTCTGGCATCTGTTGCATGTTGGGATGTGAGAGTGTGTTGTGGGGTGTGAGATCAGCATGATTGAATTTGTTCAAGGTCCAATATTTATTTTTATTTCTTTATTAGATATTTCTTAGATATCTTTTTGTTAACACTTTACAATAAGGTTAATTAGTTAAACATTAGTTAATGTATTAACTAACATTAACTAACCATGAACAATACATTTGTTACTGTATTTACTAATCTTCGTTAATGTTAGTTTATATATATATATATCGATTCTATATGTGGTCTCTCAGCTTGCTGATCACATAAACGATGCATTTATATGAATGCATTTCTGAAGGAACTGACTTACAAGAACCAACCAATCAGCTTCGGCCTTTCGGTAACAAAACATCGAAATCTCAGCTGAACAGCTGATCACAGCTGTATAAGGTGGTTTTTATAGCTCATCTCCATAAATATATATATAGTAGTAAAGTTAATGCAAGGGCTAGAAATCATGTTATCCTTTGCTGAAACTTTCTACTCCTCATGGAGAGCACAGTTCATGGATGCATAGCATCGACAGACACCAAGGGAGCGCAAGCGCTTTGAAAAGAAGGAGAAAGCAGTGCGGCCGCGCTTTCCACGCGTTTTTAGATGCTATATATGAACGGCCCCTTAATCTTACCTCCGTATGATGCCTATTAAAGTAGTGTTTATATAAGTGCAACGCGGGTGCTGCTTTGTTTACAGAGGTAACCAAAGGAAACTCTACACTGCAAAAATTATTTTCTTATTTAGTATTTTGTCTTGTTTAGTCTAAATATCTAAGAATTCTTAAATCAAGGTGTTTTTACTAGATAAATAAAAAAATAAAATTACATACATTTTTGTCTTGTTTTCTGAAAAATATAAAATCAAAATGAATGAAGTGAGTTTTTGCTTCTCAGGGTTTCTTATATGTATGGAGGGGGGGCTTCATGGACAGAAGGTTGGGAACCACTGAGATAGAATGTGTCATTTTGAATGATTTAGGGCATAAGAAATTTACTTGCCTGCATAAAAAAACAGATGAAAAATGAAGTGAACAAAGGAAGTAATGAAGAGCATGTAGATCAAACTGAGAATACTGAAATCCCTGATAAAGAAAAAAGACCTAAAATTGTAAAAGATATTATTTCAATTCAATGTCGGTCAGACGTTGTTTTCAAAATTTAAATCGGGTTGACGTCTAAACCCATTACTCAAACTCATTAAAAACACTTTAATGACACGATTTTTTTTAAATGTATTTATTAAGAGTGACACTGCACAAAACAAAAACAACTAAAGCAAGCAAGCATCTAAACAAAACAAACATTGCCTTGGGTTTAGACGTCAACCCGATTTAAATTTTTAAAACAACAAGAGAAAATGTGATGATGTTGGCTACTTGATGACGATAAAAATATTATCATCATGTAGTGGTCTGATTTACTGATCATATTCAGAGTCTATTCTTTGATTATATAGATGTCATGTTATTATTTAACATTATTGATTACAATAGTCCTGTCATTGCTGTCCAGCAGTCTTTTAATCTGAGGGATTGTGCACCAAAAAGTTTTAAAGATACACAAAGAATCAGTATATGAATCTCAATAACGGTGAAGTGCTTCATGTTGTAATGCATTCTGAATGCATCATACAAAACTCGTCTAAGACTCCCAGAATGCATTGCAGCATGAAACATTGTGAGATTCATATACTGATTATTGATGTCTGTGAGACAAAATTGATTTTGGAGTTCAAAATGTTTAGTGTACAATGAAATTAAAAAAAAAAAAAAAAAAAAAAAAAAATCCTTAAAACATTTCATGTTGATGAATTACAGGCTTGCTATATTTAATAATACAAAACGATAATGTATCATCTTCTCTTGCTTTTCTTGCCATAACAAACACAGTTACAGCAGCCAGAGAAAAGCTAATGTTAAAAAGTCAAGTCAAACAGCCCAACTAAAGCAAATGCTGACTACCATAATAGTGACTTCAAATCATTTAAACAAATCATCAACATCTAAACCTCTGTTAACTCTCAAAAAGACGTTTTGTAGACATATGACAGAAATAAAGTCAGTCTGGTAAGTGAAGCTGGTAATGCTGTTTGTGGAGTTGTGGAGTTATTTTATCCTCCTCTGCTGAAATTTAGAGATTTAATGTGCTGCCATTCATCATTTTTTTTTTTTTTTTTTTTACAGTGTGGTGCTTATTCCAACCAAAATTTGACGTCTGTCTGATGTTGGAGCTTGACGTCAAACAAAGTTTAGATATCAATCTGATTTTCATTTTCAACCAGAATTTGATGTCTGACCGAAGTTAGATTAGTTTCTTCCGGGCGTTACACTGACGTACTGTGCTTTTAATTCATCTAAGCGAGATGGTGAAAACAAAGTAGGCCCAAATGTTTTGAAGGATGTAGTTGATTCTGTCAGTGATAATGAACATGGTACAGGTGATGAGGTTGATAGTGTTAGTGGTTTGCAGTCTACTTTGCTAGAGAATGAAGATAGCGATGGGGCACAGATGGAGGAATGTGATAGTTGCTCAAAGGTTTCTGAAATTGAAGAATCTGTGGAAGAATTAAATAATTTCTGCATCAAACTAAAGGGAGAAATGTTGATATTGTAAAATACTTCCCTAATGGTAAGACATTTGTTAAATCAGTTTTGAATGCTCAGGATTGTTGGTTATGATGTAATTTTCAAAACAAAAATCATTTAGCGAAAAAATAAAAGCACATGGGTGTGGTTTTTTTTTTTTTTTTAACCAGAGATCTTTCAGATTACATCTGGAATGACTCAACATTCAGATTCATCATTAGATGGAAATTTATCTGAAAAGAAACAAGATTATCAAACTTTATTGCAGGTTCAGCCTAAAAAGGTGCCCTAATAAGAACTTGTTTTATGATATGGATGCTCCCATTCGTTTGTTTGTTCAATCATTCATTAGAAAAAGTCTCAAAGCAACAAAATGAAATGTACTACAGATTAAAGACTTCTGATTCAAGACAAATGCAAAAAAATTGCAGGTTTTTTATTTTTTATTTTTTTTATTCAGAACTGTATAAAAAGGAACACACTGATACAGGATGTGTATCACAGTGTATTACAACATTATTAGTATATTACAACGGCTTCCATTTTGGTCAGAAACCAAAATATTAATATTACTATTAACACTACTAATTATTATACTTTCTAATATCTGCAAAACTCAAAGGTAAAACTGAAGCATTTTGGTGTAATGATAAAACAACAATGCCTTTACCAGTTATTCTTGGAAATGTTAAGTAGAAAAAAAAATATGGTTCTGAAACTATCAAAGAAAAAAAAAAAAAAACTAACTTGGAAGGTGTAAATGACAAAGTGCCAGGTTTTACAAAACTGAATTGGATTTTGCCTCAACTATCCTATAGGGGAAGAGTGCTGGTTAATAATCTTGCCACCTCTATCCTATGGCATAAATTAAATGTATTGAATCCACAAGAATAATTTATTAGAGGAATCCAAAAATGTATTGAATTTTTTTTTCTAGTCTGGACAGCACTGGCTATGAGAGTTTTGTATCTGCAGGTACATGAAGAAGGTCTTATGGACATTAGGTCTAAAGTGGCTGCTTTTAAACTGCAAGCTGTTCAAAGATTACTCTGTCATCAGTCCCAGAACTGGAAGACGCATGGAGGAGCTACATGGTTGCACCACACCTCACTGTAATCTGGTTGGCTACCCCTGATGCCTCCCTAACAGATCTCTTGTGATAGGTTTTTTTTTTTTTAATGCCAGTAGCTTTATAACTGCATATTTAAATGAACAATTCAGTGGAATTTCAGTGCTCAAATCTAGCAACTTTCAGAGACATTGCATGCAATTTCACCAACATTACATTAGCATGACTGGAAAGACAAAAACAAGAGAACAGGTATGTATGTGTTTTAATATCTAAGGGATAATATACAATCAGCCTGTCATTATTGCCAAATAAACTATGGTGATCAGGACTTACTGCTACTCAATTACGTGGACTTAAATGAGTCTATTTTAATCTTACCTGTACATTATCTTAAAGAGGATATATTATGAGGATATATTGAGGCAAGATGTAATATAAATCTCAGGTGTGGCTCAGATATTGACAATATGGCAAACAATAAATAAACTGTAAATATGAATAAAACAATATAGTCAAATGTAAGATATATATATATACACATGTGTGTGTGGAGGATGCATTTGAAATATAATGAGAAATAAAAGCATCTTTCTTTAGTGTCTTTAGGGTGTTTTTGAGTGTAGAGGTTACAACACTTGCACTACTATAGAAGTATAGTATATTATTCTACTATCAGAATCAAGTAAAGAGCAGTTTAATAAATAAAAGAATTTTCATTATGCTGACTAAAAAATTTGAGTGTTTTTTACCCACTTATGTTTAAAATGGAGGAATATGTTTATGTTAGAATGTTTTTAAAGTTTACTGCTGAATTACTGACAAACATTTATGGTAAACTAAAATATACTTTGTTGTTTCTATTAAAACTTATTTAAATATATTTGTGATTACACATTAAGTACATTTAAAATATATTAACTTTAAATGTAATATTGAACAACACTGCAGATGCACACTAATAATAATGCACAAAAATTATAATCGAGTATACTTCACATGTGCTGTACATAGTCAATACATAAAAAGTGTACTCCTTTAAAGCATGACAAACGTTTATTAAAACATGATTTTAAATACTTCAAAGTAAAATGTTTATTTTGACTACTACAAAGTGCACTTTTAAAAGTACAGATTTAAAATTATATATATATATATATATATATATATATATATATATATATATATATATATATATATATATATATATATATATATATATATATATATACTGTATATATACTTTAAAGATCTGAAGTACACTTCAAGTGAGGAGGGTTGAGGAGGGCACTTCTTTTTCACAGGGGCAAACATATAAAAATAGCTTTTTTATTTTATTTATTTTATTTATTTTTTGATTGATTGATTGATTGATCGATCGATCGAACAGACACATTGATTTTGAAAAAATATGAAATATGACATGTCTTCCTGAGTCTTTAACACTCAGCCTTACTGGCAGAGGAAATACAATTAAAAAGAGAATTGTTTAAAATACTTGTACGTTGAGTTTAAAAATGAAGACAAGAAAACAGCAGATACAGATATGTATCTACACCAACTCTGGACTAAAAAAACCACAAGATACAAACCCGATTGTAAAAAAGTTGGGACACTGTACAAATTGTGAATAAAAACAGAATGCAATAATGTGGAAGTTTCGAATTTCAATATTTTATTCAGAATACAACCTAGATGACATATCAAATGTTTAAACTGAGAAAATGTATAATTTTAAGGGAAAAATAAGTTGATTTTAAATTTCATGGCATCAACACATCTCAAAAAAGTTGGGACAAGGCCATGTTTACCATTGTGTGGCATCCCCTCTTCTTTTTATAACAGTCTGCAAACTTCTGGGGACTGAGGAGACAAGTTGCTCAAGTTTAGGAATAGGAATATTGTCCCATTCTTGTCTAATACAGGCTTCTAGTTGTTCAACTGTCTTAGGTCTTCTTTGTCGCATCTTCCTCTTTATGATGCGCCAAATGTTTTCTATGGGTGAAAGATCTGGACTGCAGGCTGGCCATTTCAGTACCAGGATCCTTCTTCTACAGAGCCATGATGTTGTAATTGATGCAGTATGTGGTCTGGCATTGTCATGTTGGAAAATGCAAGGTCTTCCCTGAAAGAGACGACGTCTGGATGGGAGCATATGTTGTTCTAGAACTTGGATATACTTTTCAGCATTGATGGTGCCTTTCCAGATGTGTAAGCTGCCCATGCCACACGCACTCATGCAACCCCATACCATCAGAGATGCAGGCTTCTGAACTGAGCGCTGATAACAACTTGGGTTGTCCTTGTCCTCTTTAGTCCAGATGACATGGTGTCCCAGTTTTCCAAAAATAACTTCAAATTTTGATTCGCCTGACCACAGAACAGTTTTCCACTTTGCCACAGTCCATTTTAAATGAGCCTTGGCCCAGAGAAAACGCCTGTACTTCTGGATCATGTTTAGATATGGCTTCTTTTTTGACCTATAGAGTTTTAGCCAGCAAAAGCGAATGGCACGGTGGATTGTGTTCACCGACAAGTATTCCTGAGCCTATGTTGTGATTTCCATTACAGTAGCATTCCTGTATGTAATGCAGTGCCATCTAAGGGCCCAAAGATCACGGGCATCCAGTATGGTTTTCCGGCCTTGATCCTTACGCACAGAGATTGTTCCAGATTCTCTGAATCTTTGGATGATATTATGCACTGTAGATGATGATAACTTCAAACTCTTTGCAATTTTTCTCTGAGAAACTCCTTTCTGATATTGCTCCACTATTTTTTTGCCACAGCATTGGGGGAATTGGTGATCCTCTGCCCATCTTGACTTCTGAGAGACACTGCCACTCTGAGAGGCTCTTTTTATACCCAATCATGTTGCCAATTGACCTAATAAGTTGCAAATGGGTCCTCCAGCTGTTCCTTATATGTACATTTAACTTTTCTGGCCTCTTGTTGCTACCTGTCCCAACTTTTTTGGAATGTATAGCTCTCATGAAATCCAAAATGAGCCAATATTTGGCATGACATTTCAAAATGTCTCACTTTCAACATTTGATATGTTGTCTATATTCTATTGTGAATAAAATATAAGTTTATGAGATTTGTAAATTATTGCATTCCTTTTTTATTCACAATTTGTACAGTGTCCCAACTTTTTTGGAATTGGGTTTGTATATAAAGAATCCTTAGGCTGGTAAAAGCAGAGTCTATCATTTCCATACCATAAAACAGTCCATAGGAAGCTCTGTGTGTTGATGGTCCAATATGTCCACCCATGTATATACAATCCAATGTGCAATAATCTAAAGTGTAAGTGCAAGAATGAAGTCCTGGAGTGGAAAGTGTTAACAAGTAAGGTACTTCACAATCCAGGCAGTGGTTTAATTTGACCTACGTGTTTTTAGGCCTCCATCTGAGGCTCTTTTCATTGCTCACATGACAGTTGGAGTCTCAGTTCTTAAAGACAAACACACACATTTTAAAGAGGAGTAAAATGGACAAACTCTGATACACAAATATACAGTTATATACAGAGTGGTTAAAACATGTTCCCTATGCGGCAGTATTACAAGTCTATTTCCCACATTCTTTATTTTTACTGATGTAACACCATCTTACTTCATCTTTAATAAATTATACTATAATATAAAACAATGAAAAGTAAAACAGTAATACATTCCTGTTCCAATTTCTTCACTTAATTATTTCACATCTTTTTAAAGCAAACTTTCCAATCCAAATTCAGTTAATAGCTTCAGTTAATTTCTCTGTCACATTATTAGATTAGTAAAATTGTAATGCATCATCATGAGCTCTAGTGTGTGTAGTATTAAACATGAGATATAGTGTTATGAGTGTGAAGTGTGGGGTTTTAGGATAAATCAATGAAAATCTTATAAGGCAAAGCCCACACACTTGCCCATCTGGTATCAAACTTGTAAAATTACTACTTTTAAATTACAAATGACTTTTAAATCATACAATTGCTTGGGAAGATGTCCTGGTTTTCTGGGCCCCTGTGAGAGAGTTGAAGTTGAAGCCCAGATATTCAGCATCAGAAAGATAGAAAACAATAATGTTACCATAATGTGATTGATCACAGTATTGTTGCTGATAATTCAAATGTATTATATTTTATATAAAAGCAGTCAGTCACTCACTCTTGTCTTTACCATTATTTTGTCTTTCAGCCACTCAAAGTGATCACAGAAGACAAATACAACTACAGTGATCTTGAAATTTCTAACACAGCTGCTGAAATTACTAACTGCTGTATTACTAACTTTAATTACTAACTGCTGAAGATTTAAATATAAAAGAAATGGATTTTCATCTAAACCCATTTTCATCAGGTTCAGAAATCAGACTGTCTGTCTTCCTCATCACTAGTGTTTGTGTGGGTCTGCCAGCTCTCATTTGGGCTTTTCATCTTCTGAACCTTCACAGAAAGATCATAGGACAAATCTCAGCCTTCATCTTCCTCCTCCTACTCAGTGACCTGATACAACTCCTCCTAAATCTATATACGGTGACACAACTACTCAGAAAATGTACATACTGGAACTCTGACATGATTTTACAGTTTTGGTCAGGCTTACATTTGTGTGGTTTTCACCTGCATCAGCTGGTGGCTCTAGAGGGGGTTTTGACAGCGAAATATCCACTGCGTTCTACTAATATTCTCTCACTCCCCTGTTACATCATAATCTCTATCCTTGTGCTTGTATTTTCCATAGTGAGTACATTAACTGCATACAATCTTATATTTGCTCCTTCCTTGTTCAGTCTTGCCAACATTTTGGCATCGCTGAGCTATTTGGCTACAACATGTGTAATCATCTGTACAGCTCCTCCCACTCCTGTCAGACAAAATGCATGTTCAGTGTTCACCGTTGCCATTCTTTCCTTTGTTATGCTGTACTTACCTTTCATACTGATCATCTGTGTGAATTTCTTCATGGGTGTAGTCAACATATCATGGTTTGTGATGTCTGTCTGTTTGTTGAGTTTGAGAGTGATTTCAGACCCTCTCCTGTGTGTTCTGGTTTGCAGAAGAAATCTCAGATACCACTAAATTTGGTATGTTCAGCACTCATGATTTATTTATTCGGCAATTAAAAGTATTGTGGGGGGTTCAACTTCCTATGATAAAACAGCCTGGTCTCATTGTTAATACGTAGTTAATATGTAACTTTAAAAGACACAAAACGTACATTTTTGTACATTTTGAAAGGTGCTAAAATGTACAATACTGACGTAATTATGGCACCAAAACATAAAAATACCTACGTTTTTACAGCAAATAAAATGTAAAATATTTACAAATCTTTCATGTCATAAAATATATGTATATTTTCCCTTTTTTTAATCATTTTTTAGATAAATGTAAGATCCCTAAACCCCACCCCTAACCTAAACCTACCCATTTTATACAGAATGTTAAAAGAATAAAACATAATGGACAGAAATGACAATTTTAGTAAAAATATAACATTAAAACGATATTTTGACCCACTAATCCTACACCTACCCATAACCATTTCTTAAAACTATATACTATTATAAATAAATGAATAACAGACAAACAAGCGTAACGTTAATCACAATCTTTTATTTTTTGCGAAAATGTCAAAAGTGGTACCAAAAGTAGTTCAAATGATGATGAGTTGCAATTGCAGTCACAGTCCTCTCTGGCGGTAATAGTTTTTATAGGGTACAGAGCGGAATTTAATTTATTAATCCATGAAATCCATGAATCTGTCTTCTCTCCGTGAAGGCGCGCACTCATTTCAAATGTCAATCTCATCACCTGTTTCCGCGGGGCGCTACTGTAAAAGAGAACGTGGGTACAACTTCTGGTAAGGCGGCGGAAGTTAGCCTGACTACGTCAGACTTCCTACTTCCGCTCAATTTCATTTCGCTTCTGTACTCAGTCTGATACAGCGTCAGAGCTTTGTGTTTGCCACTGGTCTGGAAACAGCCGGGCCAATCAACGAACAGAGGGCGGGCTGAGAGCCGTGACGTAATGCTAAGCGCCGAGTTTTACATTGTAGGTTAGAGAAATCGAAAACCGAAACGACCGCGGAAATGGGAAACGAGACACGGGATGCAAACTTCGGGATGCATTAACTTCGCATAATCTGCAAAAGTCGTTTACAGCCATGTTCACTCCGGTATTTCGCTCGCATCATCATGTGTTTACAACAGGTTTACAGTGGAAGTTCAATCATAGATTTGAGTTCGATGCATGATGTCTGTGCTTCGATGCGGCTGTACAGGCCCATAACATACGTCATAACTAAACGTATCTGATTGGCTTACGGGTAACCAATGATTTTAAACTTCAGACAAGCGCCCCCTAGCGAGAGAGAAAACACTTCTCTATTATGCCATTCCAGACTCTGTCTACGAAGCAAAGTGAAGTAGCAGAGTCTGGTATTACCAGGCTAGGCGGAAGTAGCATACCAATGGTCGTTACGGCGCTCAGGGACAACATTTCAGTTTAGTACATTTATAAGTTAATAATATCACAATACAATAAACAGTTTTCGTGCCCTTAATTGCCCTTTACTTTACTGACCTTCCACAAAAGTGCTGCTGCATGACTAGAACATCCTGACCCTGCAATACATGAACAACCCGCTGTCTGTACTTCACCTGTCACTGATGCACCAAAGCCATATGATGTTATATTTTACTCCTAACGTGTCGTGCGTGCCAGAGCCAGTCACGTTTCCACTGTCATATATACGATGCTAAAGGCTACTTATGTTAACCATTGCGATAAATACAGACTGCTTGAGGAACGAAGACAATTCTTATATGATTATAATCGTGTATTTATTTGGTTTAATGTTTTATCTGTCTCTTCCCTGTGCCTGTTGATTCCTGACAAATGCATATCTTTCACAGATTCACACACTCCGGTTAACTCGTATAACTCATAACTGTTGTCTTCTCATGAGCTCCCTCTGTTGCTTTGGCTGAAAGGATCAGGATAGATAGACGGAGATCGCGCAAACGTCCTCGGATTGCAATCATCGCATAATTTAGAGGAAAATCAATAGAAATGCTCAGAAAAGTGATGTAAACATAGGGTATGTTATCAATATATTTCTAAATGTGTAAGCCTTTGGATTTAAAAGCCTTGGAGTTGTTTTGTGCATTCTTGTGATCGTAAATAAATGGAAGCAGGCGCAACTGAATAGGTATGTGTTTTCTTTTTATGTCAGTATAAATATTAGTTAGATTTAGCATGATTGATGTGCACTCCTGACATAAATTAATAAATTACTATTACTGTAACATTTTTTATTGTAAAACATTGTTCAAATATTGATGCTGGAATCTTAAATTTTTAAGTAAAAAACAAACGTTCGCAAGTTTGGATCGTTAAATCTTGAATTACTGTCAACTGTTGAATGAATGAGCGTCATGTCCAGCTTGTTTACTTCGAACCGGAAGACGCTCCCACGTTTGACGCAAAGCCTCATGGGGCGTAGGAAACTTGTGGATATAGACATCATATAGGTAGACGCCCTGTTGGCCGCTGGGCGCTGAGATTTGCGGCCGCCATCTTAGACCAGTCGTACTCCTAAGATGCGTCCCAATTCGCTAATTATACTTATACTACGTCCTAAAAGCATTTACTGTTTTTGTAAAGAAAAAGTACATACTTTTGAGTGTGTAGCAGAAGAGTAGACAAGCTTTGGGTCATACTACCTCGTCATAACTGCGTCTTTAACGGACGTTCTGTCCTTATTTACACAAGCTATAACTGTTTAAACTACCCTGTCAGTCATCTTGTCACAGTTAAAATCCTCCACATTGAATTAAATTTATTTTTCTAACATTTCGGAGAGAAATGTAGTCGCAAGTTTATCTGCCAGTCATGGGTCTTTCATGCAGAGAACTCTCGTCATCTTTGCATAATGATGCATTTAAAAGTTAATGACCAAACGCATCGTTATAAAAGTTCACAATGATGTTGCAGATGAAATATAATGTGGATAACATTTAATAAATATCTTTTCGTCAGGTTATATTGATTATTAATTATTCAAGCCCCTTTATCTTAACCGCTCTGCTTAACCGTTGGACCTCGCAAGTGTTTTCCACATAACTACTATTCAGATCAGAAAGAAGTTCGAAAGCACTTGTTAGAATGCGCTCAATGCACGAAACTTACTTTTAGCGTTAGGCAACGTTAAGTGCCTATTACCAACACAATCCAATCTGAATTTAATACATACATTGTTCGACCGGACATAATAACTGTTATTTGTGTTTGTGCACGTGATATCAGGAAGCAATAGGCTTGTTCGACTTGATGCAGCGCCACAAAGACCGATCGGCGGCTGACTTGAAGCAGTACATGCCGGTAAGAAATGTTGTCCGACTTGAGACAGCGCTGACGTCATGTGACTGTGACGTATGGCTTTAAAGTACCGCGAGAGTGATTCGAGATCAGCCGCCTGAGTTAGCCAGCACAGTTTCTCAAGAGGAGCTGCACGAGCGCTGAAGACGATACAGCTGTTTCATGATTGGCCGGATTCACCGCATGACAACGATCACGTGTGTTTCGTGTTTATTGTCACGCCTTCAGCTCCACTAACGCTCAAAAATCGGTGTTTTTATAACAGTTAAAGCTCTTTTCATGTAGTCGCGATGTTGTATTGTGTCATGTTTATCAAAATAAAACAGATAAAAAACAAAGGCCCCACTACATTGTTATTTAAATAACATATGCTTATGTTGAACTTTATTCTTGTAAAAACAGACGCTGTAAGCAGTACATAAAGTTTTGAATGAAAAGGTCTCTGAAACATCAGTGTATTAGTCAAATATTGCATTTATTTCACTTCAGCTGTGATAAAGTATGCAAACCGATGCAAACGCAGCGCGAGCGTCACTACGGGAAGTAGAAAGTGTCCGACTTCACGTCTCCATTTTCAGCTCCTCCCCGCCTGTACACGGCTAATCTCGCCGATCGGTTACATCCAGCCGCAGCTGATGTCGAACACACCTAATGTATACACACATAACGGCAAAGCGCAAATCGAGTTACCCCTCCCACTTCTGCTAGTATTACTGAGATATCTTATTTTACTGCAACTATCTGTTTCTGCTTCTTTATCATATTTAGGGCCCAAGCCAATGTAATGGCGAAGGGCCTATGGAAGTAATTTAATGCCAAATGTTTTTGAAATAAAAAGCTTGTTGAATTGCACTAATTGAAAAAAAATATGTATTACATTAGCTGTGCTTGCATTTTGATACATTGTATTTTAAGGCTTGAGTTTTTATGGGCTGAAATTCAACATGGTTGTATATTTAAGCTGTGAATATTTCAATTAAAAATATTTCACACACATTTTCATTATTAAAAATTCAATAATTTATTTTCACCTTTCAGATTTCACTTCCAAAATATTTATTCTGTTTAAAAATACAACCTATAAAATTCGACTAGCAATTTTCAGTCCATTTTATTTCGCTTTACAAATTCGCTTCCACAAATTCAGTGGTTAAAATTCGGCAGAAAATTCAACATTTCACATCCGGGAACTGCAGGAAAAGCAGTAGAGTGCCGATGCATGATCTCTATCTGCTGTTAGTCTTCTTCACCAGCAGGTGTCGCTAGCGGCTGTTTAAGACGAGATCACGGCTAGTAAGTCATCATTCATTCATAAAAACGGATTTACAGAAATGGAGCAAGCGGTAAGTGAATGTGTGATGATTATCAGGGCCAGTATGAATGCAGAAAAGCTGATAAAGACACAAAAGCTGCATTTGTGATTAATTCAGTGTCTTTATGGTTACCTGTGTAGGCTACATAAGCAGCTTTCTCTCCCGTGAACGAGATTATAACGTTATTCCCCGATGCTGGTGTACAGATCAAATGTTAAATCTTAGGTAGACCAAGCGGCAACCTCCCCCTTTCTCTCGTGAAGCCAATACGGAAGTAACTTAAACTGCGATTCATCGACTGGCCGCTAGGGACAGGCTCCAAAAGAGAGCAGAATCTCATAGAGTCCCATGTTAAATTGACCAAGTTTATAGCAGAAAAAAACATGTTTACAAGTTGGTTCTAATTGTGGTTTTGGTCTATACTGCTATTTTTGCCCTTCATGACAACTCTGAGGGGGGTGAATTTTTTTATAACTTATCCGTTTAAATTATATTAAGCCTTAAAGTTCTGCATAATTAAGGGCGTGGTCACTTGAGTGACAGGTAGATTGCGCTGCTGTCTGTGAGCCGTCATTACTTCAGCTGCCACTGAATTTGGCATCTCAGCCGTATTTGTGCTCGATTATTTTATACAATTATAAAATATGGCTTGCTGCATAATATTCGAGACTGATGTGTGTCTGTGTAGATGTGCATGCATGGGGAAGAGACACAGAACACACGTTGTTGGATCGTGGCATTGGCTGAAAGTTTTGGTTGTGAGATTTACTGCAATGACAATGGCGGGAGGATATCAAAATCCGACAGCACTGCTTGGATATTATAACTAAAACTGCTGCACTATTTTGAAAAAAATATACTTTGGACACGGGCTCATTTGTTTGTTAGATACGATCGCTGCTCAGATTGCATCCTTTCTTGAAGAACGATGACAGAGAGCGGATCATTCAGAAGAAATGTGACATGTTTTTTTGTTTTGCAATGGACATTCATATTTTACCCAAGTGCCACGGATTGGATTCATCTCGCGATCTCTATTTCATTATAAAGGTATGAAGTCCCATTTGATTTTCCATGTTGTTATTTGCACAACCAACACTACTGGTGTTGGAGCATCTATATCTTAAAAAACACCGTAGATTGACAGTAAACCTTTAGAACGTTCTGATGATAAAACTTATCTTCATTAATATTTTAGATCGTATCTTAGATAGATATATAGCTCCTTTGCTGCTAACATGGTCACGTCGAGCTAGGCGGGCGTGGTTTCAGCAACCAGTCATATCAGCCCAAACCACCTCCCCGCCTCTTTGCCCATTTTCAGTTATCCGGGAGTGACGTGCGGTGACGCGCAGCTAAGATGGCCGCGGCCTCATTTAGGCGTCAAAACTGCTGTTCAGAACTCTATGGGTGACGTCACGGACGCTACGTCCATATTTTTTTACAGTCTATGAGGTAGACATATATTTCTCTCTGTTGTTTAGTTTCCTCAACTTTATATAGCGGCGCTGTGTTGTAATACTAGGGTTTCCCTCATCCGTCATGGATTCCCCTGCCATCAGGACATATAAAAAGCTTAAAAGAGCTTAATGGACTCGTACAGTGATATAAAACACCAAACTCGCACCTCATTTGTGATGTAGGTTATACTATATAGGTTCCAAGAAAGCAGATACTCGCATAAAGTTGTTTTGACGCTGAACGTTTGATATTCGCAAATTTAGGGACCGTCTCTAAAGTTACAACATTGGTATTCACGTTTCTACCTTCAATAGCGTTTAAAGAGAATGATTTACAGTCACAAAACCAACTGTAAAGTGTTCATCTAGGTCTCAGGTCGAACAGTGATGTGCCCTACTCTCTCTCTCTCTCTCTCTCTCTCTCTCTCTCTCTCTCACACACACACACACACACACCTGAACTCACACAAACTCTTGTAAACGCACATACACATACATATTTAAACACACCCCACTCAAAGTAGCCTACATACACATATCCTTTTTTTTATTTATTTTATTTTTTTTAGACATTCATCACACAGTTCGTTCAACTTGGTTCATTTTTATTTTCCTGCTCATATCTGCTTATACAAATTTTACGTTGTGTTGCTAAAGCATATGAGCAGGAAAAATAAAATTAACAAAGTAGAACAAATTGTGTGATGAATGTGTAAAAAAAAGAAAAAAGTAAAAAGTATTTTAAGTTGTGTGTGTTTGAATATGTGTGTGTGTGTGTGTGTGTGTGTGTGTGTGTGTGTGAGAGAGAGAGAGAGAGAGAGAGAGAGTAGGGCGCATCACTGTTCGACCTGACACCAATGAACACTTTACAGCTGGTTTTGTGACTGTAAATCATTCTCATCACATGCTATTGAGATTTAAATTATGGCATTTTTTTGTATGATCCCATACAGTAGTGAAATACATAGCAATATTTACAAATTATTTGACAGTTTATTTGGAAACACTTTACAATAAGGTTGATAATGTATTAACTAACGTGAACTATCCATGAGCAATACATTTGTTACTAATGCAGCAGTTCATCGTTCATGTTAGTTCACAGTGCATAATGTTAACAAATACAACTCTTTATTTTAATAATGTATTAGTAAATGCTGGAATTAATATCATTAACAAAGATTAATAAGTGCTGTAGGAGTGCAGTTCATTGTTAGATCATATTAACTAGTTAATATAAAGTGTTACATTTTATTTTAATAAACATCAAAAATCTAAAAGGTTTGCATTATACCTGAGACCTAGATGAACACTTTACAGTTGGTTTTGTGACTGTAAATCATTCTCTTTAAACGCTATTGAAGGTAGAAACATGAATACCAATGTTGTAACTTTAGAGACGGTCCCTAAATTTGCGAATATCAAACGTTCAGCGTCAAAACAACTTTATGCGAGTATCTGCTTTCTTGGAACCTATATAGTATAACCTACATCACAAATGAGGTGCGAGTTTGGTGTTTTATATCACTGTACGAGTCCATTAAGCTCTTTTAAGCTTTTTATATACCTGATGGCAGGGGAATCCATGACGGATGAGGGAAACCCTAGTATTACAACACAGCGCCGCTATATAAAGTTGAGGAAACTAAACAACAGAGAGAAATATATGTCTACCTAAGATTTAACATTTGATCTGTACACCAGCATCGGGGAATAACGTTATAATCTCGTTCACTGGAGAGAAAGCTGCTTATGTAGCCTACACAGGTAACCATAAAGACACTGAATTAACCCTCTATGGTACGCAATATGATATCAATGAGGAAAAAATTATTTGTGTTGTTTTTCCTGCTTAAAATTGGACACTTTAACAATATCAATAAACATTTTCATAATTTTTTAATTTATTTAATTTTTATAAGTTTGTTGCCTCGAGGCAACATTGTACCACAATGGAAAAATTTAAAAATTTGGCATTTTCATATAAAAAAAAAGAAATGTATTTATTGAAAACATTAATTTCTTTAACTAGACACTTAAACAAACACATTTATCTAGTTTTTAATGTATTAAAAGTTTCATATTTAATAAAAAGTAACATTTTATATCCAGCTGTTGCCCTCAGGCAACATTGTACCATCGTGGAACGCAAGTATTACCAAACCATCATATTTTTATGTTATTATATTAAATTATCATATCCATCTTCATCCTCATCTCCATCTTCTCTCTCACCCTCAGCATCTCCCTGACGGATTGTCACTATGATTTCATCTTCCTCATTACAGTATGACCCCTCATTAACTCCTCATACTCACCCTCATCAGCTGCCAGTGTTACCTGTGTTTTATACATTTCTGAAGTGCTATAGAAAATGTGCAGATCATAATATATGCAGATATAGTATGTGAATTAGTATTCTTATAAGAACATTACAAAATCATGTGAAAATGCCAACATATTTAGATAATTCTAACTCTTTTCCTTACAAATATGATACTTTTGTATTGAAACCTATTATGGCTGTATGGCCTTATGCGATTCCATTATGGTACAATGTTGCCTTGAGGCAACACACAGTTTTTTGTAATTTTCTCTAAAACATTTGATGATATATAATGTAAATTACTTAAAAATACTTCTTTACTTGCCAGTGAAGGTGACTCATATTTTTTTTGGGTGATTAAATGGTTACAAACAAGTGAAAAAACACTTTTCAATGGAGAAAATATGGAGTCATGTGACATGTGCACATGTGCTGAAACAGGACACAAAATGGACCCCTGTTGGTCATGTTTTGGTCTTTTTTGCACTTTTATTGATTAGTATTTGAGTTATTCTGTCCTGAGATATGCTTGATCAATCAATTTGTGCTTTATTTTATTAAAAACAAACTAAAATAGACCATGTTGCCTGGAGGCAACACCGTACCATAGAGGGTTAAACACAAATGCAGCTTTTGTGTCTTTATCAGCTTTTCTGCATTTATACTGGCCCTGATAATCATCACACATTCACTTACCGCTTGCTCCATTTCTGTAAATCCGTTTTTATGAATGAATGATGACTTACTAGCCGTGATCTGGTCTTAAACAGCCGCTAGCGACACCTGCTGGTGAAGAAGACTAACAGCAGATAGACATCATGCATCGGCACTCTACTGCTTTTCCTGCAGTTCCCGGATGTGAAACGTTGAATTTTCTGCCGAATTTTAACCACTGAATTTGTGGAAGCGAATTTGTAAAGTGAAATAAAATGGACTGAAAATTGTTAGTCGAATTTTATAGGTTGTATTTTTTAAACAGAAAGAATATTTTGAAATGAAATCTGAAAGGTGAATATAAATGATTGAATTTTTAATAATGAAAATGTGTGTGAAATATTTTTAATTGAAATATTCACAGCTTAAATATACAACCATGTTGAATTTCGCCCATAAAAATTCAAGCCTTAAAAATAAAATGCATCAAAATGCAAGCACAGCTAATGTAATGCATTTTTTTTTTTTTCAATTAGTGCAATTCAACAAGCTTTTTATTTCGAAAACATTTGGCATTAAATTACTTCCATAAAGGGCCCTTTTGTTTTTCTAAGGAGAATTATTTTTTTTCCATCATCCGGGGCTTTTTGGGGGCCTTAACGTGCTCAAAAACTCTTGAAAATTGGCACACACAATGGAATCTGTGGCCATTAGGATGCCGCAAAGGATGGGACCCGGGCGTGGCAGGGGGGCTTGACAGCGCCCCCTTGAATGGTGTCCAAAAACTTGGTCCATATATCAAACACGCTTGCATGTATTTGTATGAAACACTGTACTAATATAGACCTCATTGGGCTGAACAACTTTCATGCTCTAAGTTATCCACCGGCTCAACAGGAAGTCAGCTATTATGGGTTGTTTGAAAAATGCATGCTCTGGAATTTGATATACTCCTTCTAGGCGATTAATCCGATCACCACCAAACTCGGTCAGAATGAAGTCAAGACATTGAGGATGTAAAATTGTGAGCAGATTTTTGATATCTCAAACGGTTTGGCTGTGCCGAGGCAACAAATTTATGGCAAGAAAAGGTAAACAGGAAATGTGTTATAACCTCTGCATACATTGATTGATGTTTATGAAACTTCAGCTGTGTGCTCATTGAAGGAAGCCGATCACATGGATGTGACTATTGTGAGTTCAAGTTATAGCGCCATCAACTGGCAGCAGGAAGTGTGTCATTTTCAAAATGCTTTAAGATCACCCTCTAATTTTTACCGAATTTGCTTCAAACTTCATTAGAATAATGTCAAGACATAACGAATGAAGACCTGTAAAAACAGTTTGAATATTTTTCAAACACTGTTGCCATAGCAACAGATCAAACTTCAATATTTGTTTTGGATGGGTTTGAGACACTAAGCATGCTTCAAATTGCATGAAACTCGACTGATATGTCAGGATTGTCATCCAGCAGACATGGGCAAAGCCTCAAAAACGGGCAGGAAGGAGGGCCTCTATAGCGCCACCTTTTGAAAAAAGTGGGGTGTTAGTTTAACCTACAGTCACCAGACTTGGTACACACATTGGTCTCATTAAGCCGGACAACTTTCTAATTTAAAGTCATTAGCTCTGACCAACAGGAAGTCCGATATTTTGGTTTGAATGTGAATTTTTTCACCCTCTCTCTCCCTCTCTGTGGTACCCCCCCTCCACCTCCCCCTCGCCCCTCACTCCCTCCTCACTCCCTCAGTCTAACTCTTGTGTGTGTGTGAGAGTGTGTGTTGGTTTTTGTGGTTTACGAGGACTTTTGACCTGAATACGCACCGGCATTACGGGGACATTTGGGTTTATGAGGACACAGGCCATGTCCTTGTAATTCCGGCAATGTAGATGCCTTTCTCTATGTCCCAGAAGCACCCTCTCCAATTTTCGCGGCATGTCCTTATATACCACAAAAACCTGATTTTATACCATACACTGTGTATCCTCTGTGTACGAGAGTGCGCCCCTGCAGCCGGGTCCTGGTACTGTACCGGCGTCATCGAAAATTTGCATTTTTCACACAAGTGTAAGTATTGAGGCCTGTGATTGGTCAGATCGGTACTGGTAGGCGGGAAATCACGAAAACAAGATGGCGCCGACGGGCGGAGCCTAATTCCGCAGCCCCTATTGGTTGCATACGCAATGAACAACAAGCGAGACAAGATGGCGCCGGTGGGCGGAGCCTCATTCAGCTTCAGCTTCAGCATAGGTCTGTATAACAAGCGAGTTAATGCAAAATACTAATTATTTAAGTGTTATTGCCTATAATTTTTAATTTGTGAATTAAATATATGAATAAATAGTGATCCTCGATTAAAAATATCCCTTAAATGTCATGTAATAAAGTATAAAAGTAACTTGAACGCTGTTTACTCAGTATTTATACAGTTTATTTATCTCGTTAGCATATGCTATTCATGTAAACACAACCACACATTAACTCGTGCGCTCACATCACATATATTTATTATTATTATTTTAATCCCGCGTATATTATATTAAGTATGGTTTATAATAAGAGTCTTCGCGTTCATTTCCTGTTTGGCCCGGATAGAAGCTGCACCTGAGAAGACATCTGAGCACCTGATGGAGGCTACTGTTATTTTAAAGGTAAGTTCTTCTGCTTTTTAAATGCTTGTGGGTCCGTTTGGCTTGTTTGTTCATGTTTTGTAAGCTCTTTGCAGCTCGTTTTACAGTTATAAAACAGCTAGCTCGCGATGCTAACGGCGCTAGCGAGATTGTGATTGTGTTTAAAGACTGTCAGGAGGGAATCAGCGATGCTTGTCATTTTAAACTGGTTTTCGATTTAACTATAATTGTAACTGCATCATTTTCTGATCGCATGCAATAACCTAGCCAAGCCATCATAATAAGGCGTTGTCATGACTACAGTCGGCATTTCACCCAGTACAGTATCCTCACATACTAGCCTACTGTAAATATTACTACAGTTCTGCTTGATTTAAAGACATTAAGAAACAAAGATTTACTGGCTATGATAAGATGTATCAGAACTGTCAGTCTTATTAAGTCAAATTAATACTGTCAGTATTATTGTCTATAATTTATCAATTGTGAAAATTTATGAAGGAATATTGATCCTCAATTATACATAATTCTTAAATATCATACAATAAAGTATGAAAATAACTTGCTGTTTACTATAATTTATCTTTTGATGTTTATACTAAAAACAGAAGATGACAGAAGACACATCAGATCATGCTGAAGTGAAACAGTGATGGAGAAAGCCCAATCTCTGGAGGAAGATGATTTCACCTGTGTCAGGTATATTATATGTTATTTACAGTCATGATTTTACTTGTTTTATTATTAAAGGTTAAATGTTACTCAGGGAAATAGGGCTACACAATATTGCAGAAAATCTGACATTGCAATATTTAGTTTTTCTGCAATTTATATATTGCAATATGAAAACAGTTCCACCAGATGAATTGAATAGCTCTATTTGAAAATAATTAATCATTCTAGGATGATTGGGATAATTTTGTAGGGTAGTGCATCTGCTTAGGGAATAATAAACGAATTACAAGCTTAGATAAACACAATAAAAATAAGATACAAATTAAAATAAGCAGTGCTTTATGTTTTTCAGGTTAATCTAACTGTATTCAGGTACACACATTGAGGAAAGCATGTATGGGTCCAATATTATATGCATCCGTTTTCTTAATTGTTTACAATACAGAACCGACTGTTTTCGCTGAGAGTGTTTGTTCAAGCTCAAAGATAAGAGAAAGAGAACTGAACTCTGTGCAAGTTCATATTGTGTTTGATGTTTAAATTGACAGGACTTAAAAACACAAGCAAATGATAAGCTTTCACTCTATGATGGATAAACTTTGCAGTTAATACGTGAATCACATGCGCTCTTAACCGGGGGGCAGCTGGACCGTTCGGATCAACTACGATCCCTACACTTGACATTGCACATCCTGTGATGTGACTTTTGTGGATGCACACATCGGGATACAATGCTAAAACCATACATCATGCAGCCCTAGTCCGTATGGATCGCAGATCAACTATGATCCCTATAGCCTACTTGACTTCATTTATACTGCAATGTCACACCCACAGATAGGTATCAGTGACAAAACTATATATTGTGCAGCCCTACATGGCTTTATATATGCATTAGGGTTGCACAATATATCGCATGTGATTGTCACGCGCATTTCGTCAGTAAAGCCGGTTCCCTGATTACTGCTAAATCGCCATCACCTGCTTTCAAATGGAGCGGCATTTAATAGACAGAGCCGTAGATCACTGAAAAGCCACGCAATATCGCGTTCATTATCGAAGGCAATTCATCTGCGATATGAACGCGATATTGCGTAGCTTGTCAGTGATCTACGGCTCTGTCTATTAAATGCCGCTCCATTTGAAAGCAGGTGATGGCGATTTAGCAGTAATCAGGGAACCGGCTTTACTGACGAAATGCGCGTGACAATCACATGCGATATATCGTGCAGCCCTAATATGCATCACATTACATGCGTGTTCATGGCAGTATGTCAGGTTGTGTGTAGCTTTACACCTGTTTTATGAGGACACGTGTTTTATGAGGACATCATGAGAACATGTTCTTCATGTTTGACTTGACTGAAGAATCTCAGTGTGTTGTTAGATTGACACAAGCCTGGTCTATGAGGACACTAGTTTTACCGGGACTCTGGGGTGCACCCATATGGAAGATTGGGATCGATACTGATAACCCATAATTCACAGCTCACTGTAGCAAATGTCAATATTGAAAACTCATAATTGCGTTTGTTAGTTTAGATATAATCATTTTAGAAGTAGGTAAAAAGTAGCACCCTCAGTTGAAATTGACTTTCAATGAGTAATACTGCAATGAATAATTGTTTTTCTTTATTTTGATTTGATTTGTATTTGCTTTTCTTTCTTATTTTCAGATGGTAACTGAGAAGAATCAGATTCAGAAGAATAAGATACAGCAACAATAAAGGTATCAAATAAAGTAAAGTAATAATTGAGTTAGTCCTTAAAGGTGCTAAAGAGGATGTTTTGTTTTATACATTTTTGCAATATTACTTGAAACTGTGTTTACTAACTGATAAAACACTATTTATTAGGTGCACTGAAAGTAATAATATTATACAATATATATACAACATCTGTGCACGAGGTAGGGCCTTAAAAACATCAGCCAATCGCGTAAACGATTGGCCCTCTGGCTTGTCAATCACTGCCGTGACGTTCCTTGTGAGAGACGAGCGTGGCTGCGCGCTCCAGTAACTTTCCACACTCCACAGGCGCTGCATGCAATGTTTTTGTCAGGAGACAGGAGTAACAACTGCAGATTATGAGTTACCTGCGGTGAGTCTGACATAATGAATCCACTAACACGACACAGCGAATGCCGGCGGTAAACACTCGTGTTCCTATACTTGTGCACAAGTTTTGGGAGGCGTTCCCTCGAAATGAGCTGTGAAGGAGGGGGGTTGTTCTTACGCATGCGCTCATTTCAAAAACTCAGTAACAGTCTTTGGTTTCTCAGTCGACGAAAAGATCCTCTTTAGCACCTTTTAAAGAATAGAACAGATTTCAGTGTTTCTAAGAAGCAGATTGTTTGCCACAGTTATCAGTCACTGAATTATGATTGTGTGTGTGAAAAGTGAGTCATGATCACTTACTGTACAACTAGCACACCTCGTTTCACCACTATCATACCCCCCTAACCTAACCCTAACCCCTAACCCTAACCCTGAACTCAGGGCGCCATCCAAATGTATCTAGTTATCAGTGTCCCGGTAAAACTAGTGTCCTCATAGACCAGGCTTCTGTCAATCTAACAACACACTGAGATTCTTCAGTCAAGTCAAACATGAAGAACATGTTCTCATGATGTCCTCATAAAACACGTGTCCTCATAAAACAGTTGTAAAGCTACACACAACCTGACATACTGTGATGAACACACACACATAATGTAATGAACATTACCATGGGTTTTTAAATATTGAAATATTGATTTGAAATGGATCTATTTTGTGATCTTGTATATGATCTCAAACCAATATTTCATGTGCACATATTTATTGATCAGTAGCTGTGAATGGGGGACACTGATCATCCTGTCCATGTTTAATTTGCATTAATCACTGTCTGACTGTACATTATCCCTTTGATATATTTCATATATACTGAAGGTTTGTAACTCTTAGGTGAAGTGATTGTATATAAAGCTTTATTTCTTATTTTCAGATAAGCCGTGAGACCCAGCTGTCATCAGTGACGATTGTGCTGCTCTTACTGTGGGACTAGACCAGGTAAGTGAGAGTTGTGCTGTAAGAGAATGAGCAAATGTAGCAGAGACACTTGTGAGATCTAGGCTGTTAACATATTCAGACCAGTGTTTATGTCTAATTTGATGTTTGCAGACTCTCAGTGAGGTTGGACCCTCTGCTAACAACCTGCTCCTATTACAAAATAAAACTGTAATTTTTCAAAACGGTTACATTTTAAAACCAATAAATCTAACAGCCCTTCTCTTCTGAATTCGCAAAGACATGCCAAACTAAGCTCTGTTTTGTTTGGTGCAAAAGAGAAATTGCCACATTATGAATCAAAGTTTTCCACAAGAAATACCAATATATGGAAAGTGCATCAGTGCATACATACAAACACAAGACATTATGTTAACAAACATGACTAAAATAATGCAATAAACATGCATTTAACAACATAGGATGTTCCATAAAACCATAATGTGCTTAACTGGTAAGAAAAAGTATACAGGGAATTCTGGGAATGTCACTTCATGGTTTTTCACTGTACATTACACTGCGTTCCAAATTATTATGCAATTGACATATCAGTAAGATTTCAGTACAATAAACATTCAGGTTTTAGTTTTTCTAAGAAAATGTTTGTTTGTTTATTTATCCATGTCTTTTTAGATAACTGGTATCAATCTCAGACAAAATAATTTGCCAGGTCTATGGAAACCCTACTTAGAGGTTGTTCCACATTATTAAGCAAATCACAGTTCTCATGCAATATGGGAGGAAGAAAAATCTGTCTGAAGATGAAAAGCATGAAATGGTCCAATGTTAATGTTTCTCTTTGTGAGGTTTGGTTTGGAGTGGCTGAAATGCATCTTTACGCACAACTGCCAGCCTGCATGGAGAGCTTCTTGAGACTCCAGAGACACCAGCAGCTTCAAATACCTGTTTGCTGCTCAACACTGGCTTTTTTTATAGCTGCCCTTTTAATACAATTAATTTTTTTGACAGGAACTTTCATTAAGTCTTTATCTGACCGAGTTCTGCTGTGCTCTAAATCACTCACAAATCTCATGATAATTCGATAATCTCCATTCAGTTTCACACAATATTAGTTGTTTTCATGCCTTTTGCACAACATTGCACCATTTCATGCTTTTCATCTTCAGAAAGATCTTTCTTCCTCCCCATATTGCATCAGAACTGTGACTTGCTTAATAATGTGGAACAACCTCTAAGTAGGGTTTCCATAGATCTGGCAAATTATTTTGTCTGAGATTGATACCAGTTATCTAAAAAGACATGGATAAATAAACAAACAAACATTTTCTTAGAAAAACTAAAATCTGAATGTTTATTGTATTGAAATCTTACTGATTTGTCAATTGCATAATAATTTGGAACGCAGTGTATAAGATTATTTGTTCATTTTACTTGCAAAAAGGGAAAAAAAAAAAACTGGACAGTTAAATTAAATATAAGGTTAGCTGTATTACATTTTGCACATATAGTAAGGGAACTTACTGTTAGCCAATTAACAGGTTTTTACCGTCTTTCACAATCAAAATTATAGTACTGTAAATGACACTGTATGTTCCTCTGAGCAATTAAAAGCCAGTTGATTGATCATTTAGCGAGGGACACCGGACGCCCTATGCAAGGCAATTTTCTACGATACTCTCCTATAAGAAAAAAAAAACAAATTGACAGAAGTTAAAAGAAATGAACATGATTGATGTTCCATTTACACACAGACACAAAGATACTTCCGTCGATTTAATCTGATAATATTGACTGAATCAGTATGAATTTGGATGTTTCTATAAAATGACTGAAAAGAATAAAACAGCATCATGTGACTTTGTGAGTGAAACATCTAGTTTTTGCGGTTAAAGGGGTCATGACATGACAAATCAAAGTTGCCTTGATCTTTTGACATATATGAGGTCCTGCTAGTTTCCTATCTTAAAACGCTCTAATTTTTATAAACCAATCATTTAATCAACCTCCTCATTTTGATGTTGTGGGATCTGTGATGTCACACTGTCAAAACATTTGCATATGACTGCCTCCAGAAAGACATCAACCAATAGTTATACATCATCACACAACAGGCCCCGCCCAGTGGCATTCAGTTGCTTTACAGCTGACATTTGCCTAGACTGGATGTGAGCGCCACATCAAAAGTAAATAGAAGCCATTATAATCAGTGACGCTGTCTACACTGGATACAGTATACAGATGATACAGCATTGAGTTTCTGACAACAACAGGACAAATGAAGATTGAGAGAATATTTGCTTTGACACATCCATATTAAACAGCTTGTTTGTGTCTCTGTACAGACTTCAGAAAAATCCCAGTGTCAGACACAAGTGAATGGTTTATTTTAATGATGTCCCAGATCACGTCAGAGTATTATGTTTGTTCAGAGCATTTTACTTTGTAAAAGGGGCCCAGTGTAATGCAGAGTTCGCAATGAAACTTTTGTTGGATGAAGCAGCAACTGTACTGGATCTGACAGCAGCTGCAGCACAAACGGTGAGTAAATGATGTCATTATGCTTTGGGCCAGATTTACTAAACGGGGCAAATTAGCTTGAGAATGCAATTCCACAAATGCAAGTTTTGTGCGTGATTTACTGCTGAGAGATAGAGAGAGAGCAAGAGAGAGGATGCACTTTCAGGACACAATAAAACATATTTTGTGGCAAATGACATGAACACATGACACTAATTTGTAGTTTTCATCCTATAGTTTACTATATTTATTTGCTTGGTTGGTGTCGTTGTGGGTTTAATTACTTTTGCTGTTATAGGCTGTAAGGACATTTTGAAATAACTGAAATCATTTTGCGAAGTGATATGGAACTGTAATGTGGTCAAGACTTGCCAAGAACTACTTTAGCTCTGCGTTTCCCTGAAAATAATTGCAATTTAGAAAGTTGATCAACCAATCAAATTCGAGCATTCAACAGCCCCATAGTATAAGTTAAAAAAGTTAATGTCATGACCCCATTAAAAAACACATCACACAAACACACAGAAAACACACAACCAGAAATTCTCACCAGTTACACCTGCAATCACCAGCAGAACACCAACACATAATCCTCCTATACATAAATACACAATCCAATCTGTAATGAAAAAGACAGTCATTATTATTAGACAGATTATTAATAGAGATCAACAACTGACTTTTTTATGATTTAGATTTTTTGCTAGACAATTGACTTTTTAGATAACTTTGACTGATATTCCTTCCCACCTTCATCAGTTATATGATTTTGAATGAACAGAAATGGCACCATCTAGTGTTTATCACCTACAAACATATTTACAGTGATGGTATTTTGCATTGTGACACTTGACATGTCACAGTGAAAGAGACCAGGAAGGCCTTAAAACTAGGGCTGTCAAAGTAATTACCCCCAAAAGATAATTTTAAGTCATTATTGTGTAAAGCAACAAATACATATTACAAAAAAGTAGCTTCAGAAAGAAATATTCTGTTCGATTCAACAAAGACATTTTTTACACATGAACTTTTGGACCACGAGGTTGAGTAAATGATGACTGAATTTTAATTTTTGGGTGAACTATACATTTAACATTTAATTTTAACAAATGACATGTATGACATCAAAGTAGTAAAGTACTGCAAGAGCAGACGGCTCCGTATGCTTTTGAATTGCTCTCGCTGTACTTTGATATCATACACCGTTCGGTCTGTGAAGTGCCGCTTCAAGTCCAATAAGTCTTTCACTCGGTTCTTTCAAAACGCGGATTCTTTGCTTTGTCTTTAAATTTTCATTAGCAAAATTAAACAAAATAGACAATATTGTGTCTAAATAAATAACACAATATTAACTTCTTATTTACTGAATTTTTGTATAAAATCAATATTGCATTTGCACTCATTATATAGGCTGTGGGACAAAAACACTTGTGTAATATTGCACTCGTTACTCGTGGGATATTGCTCAAAATATGATCTAAATATGAAACAAAAACTCAAACAGGGGCATTTTTGACTGCATTCTTGGCTCCATCACGCAGTGAGTTGTTGTCCTTGTAATGTCAGATGAACTACATTGGTCTGGGGTGGGGCAAGTGCATTAAATGCGCTACAAATATTAACGCGTTATTTTTTTACCGTAACTAAATAATCTAATTAATGCATTAAATCGACAACCCTAGTTAAAACATAAGACCACTGAATTATATTCTAATACTGCTCAAGGGAAAATTAACTGAATGACAGATACTTACCTTGGCTCTTTTCACTGATAATGCTGATGCTGTGCTGACGGCGGATGCTGTTGCTGTTGGTGATGATCTCAAGATTATATTCTCCAGAGTCTGTGTTTCTGGTGTTTGTGATGGTCAGAGATCCAGTCTGATTGTCCAGCTTCAGTCTGTCTCTGAATCTCTCATCACACTGAACATCTGTACAGATCTTACTCTGATCTCCAGTGATTTCAGCGATGAGAGTGTCATTAAAATACCATCTCATCAAACCCCTCGCTTTGTATATTACACCAGGATCAAAAGTGACAGATTCACCTTCCTTCACTGACTTTCTCTTCATTGCATCACGCTCAGCAGCAGGAACATCTGAAACACAAATAAACATCTGCTGCTTTTCGTGCCATTGAAAAATAGCAACAACATGGAACAAGAAAAACAAAAGCGTGGATCTGAAAAACGATTGGATTACAGGTTAAAATGGAGATATTTGAAATTATACTATGGAAATATGAAAAAGATAGATAACTATAACAAAAACATCAGCAACAACATGCCAACTGAGAAGCACCTTACCCCAAGTTCCATTTTAAATTTTTATTTCAAAATAATACTGAGGGCAACTATACACAATAAAATGAGAAACTGAAACTGAAACCAAATATTATAATGCAAGTCACTGCTGTAAAAATAAACACACTGTGACTAAGCATGTATAACCTTAGTCTTTAAACATTCATTAATGACTCACCATAGACAGTGATAATAAAGATCTTTTCACTGATGCTGTTGCTGCTGATGATCTGTAGTTTATACAGTCCGGAGTCTGTGGATATGATTATTGTGATGGTCAGAGATCCAGTCTGATGATCCAGCTTCAGTCTGTCTCTGAATCTCTCAGTGCCTTCATTACACTGAACATCTGTACAGGTCTTACTAAGATAATCACTGATTTGAGCTATACAAGTGTGATTGAAAAACCATTTAATCTTTTCTTGTTGGTTTGTTTTAACATTTGTGTTCAGAGTGACTGAATCTCCTTCCATCACTGACACTGACACTCTGTCTTTGTCAACACCGGACATACCTGAAAAAAAAAAAAAAAAAAAATGAATAGAATCACTTCAAAAAAGTAGGATGTACAAGAACGGTAAAAGTGTTTGAATCCCTTTATGCATGATCACAAGGTTGCAGTTTCAACAATGAACACAGCATGAACAATAGGCCTACAGTATAAACATCATCAAAGGGTCACTGACATCAAGAGGGAACTGTAAGTGCAGGAACAAAAAGCATTTTTAAACCATGGTAAAAACCAAGATATGGGGAAAAAAAAGTTTTGGCCATAAATGTATAAAATAAACTACCTAGAAAATAAATATATTAGCCTATAATAGCAAAACAAAATATGGCTTTTTCTCTATAAATCTTGTAGTTCTGCACCTCTATTTTGTCAGTGTTTCGAAAACCAACAGTCGTTGCACAAAATACGTATTTGAATAGAGAAATATTTCAACAGAGATAGGGTATAAACAGTTTGAGGACATTTACCAAAACGCCTTATTGTGTCAGTAAAGATATGAATAGAATAAAGTATCTTAACTCTTAAAAAAGTGTTCAGCTTCTTGCCTGTTTACGTGAACAGAGCCTGGAAGGTTGACATATTTTGTGTATATTTGACCTTAGGCACGCCCGAAGCTCGCTGACTTTGTTTATTTTGGGGTGCGCCCAGGGTTGCCAGATTTTCACAACAAAACCCGCCCAACTGCTACTCAAAACTAGTCCAAAACTAATCCAAACGCGTTTCAGGGGGGTCCCCAGGTACAATTCGCATTCCAGGGTCTATCATGTTATTTGGGGTTGCTTCAACCCGCGGCATCAGTGTTAAAGTAGCCCAATTCCGCGGGAAAACCACGGACATGGCAACACTGGCGCGCACAGACAGCTGCCAGAGAACGAGCTAATATATTTATCTTATTCGCGGTTTAAAACACTATTAATAACTCTTTTTTTAATCCAGCTCGTCTCATTTGACGATTTGGACTTTAAGTTTGTGCTTTATGAAATCGAGTCACATTCAACATTATCTTTCACCAGAAACAAAAAAGGACTTACCAAGCTGGAAAACCCACACTAGGAGGAAAATGAAGAGATTCATCACAGTTTCTCTGAAAAACAAATGCCGATTCTGTGGGAACGAAAGCCCTTTCTGTTTCAATATTGACATGTCAAATGTACAGTTGTAAATAAACATGACTCAGCTAGACCCGCCCTCCTCCTCCTCCCATCCGTGCTTCCTGAAACAGTCATGAACGCGCATTTAAAATCATTCTTGTCGTTATTATGATTCGTGGTCCAGGCTGCATCAGTTTGTTTTTATTGCCGTTTTCGGAGCTTGTGGCGACTACAGAGACCGCGTTTTTTTTACAGTGTGTTCAGGGGACAGGCAGCTAGCGGATAGTGAGGAGATGTTTGCTGTATGTGACAAAAAATGTTTTGGCCTAAAAACAAGTGACATCACTTAGAGCACCTTTAAGCAACAAAAAACTGCTGGGAAAGATCAGCTCTACAGCAAAATATAGATGGGCAAACAAGGAGGATGAGGAAGAAAAACAGGATGAAGAAGAAAAGTATTAGAAAAATAAATAACTAATAAATAACTAAAAAAAATACCTCTGCTATATTAGAAATCCAAATTGAACAAAAATAGCTCTCACAAACCTACAAAAACTAACTAACAAAAACTATCTATATCTTTACAGAAGATACATTATTTCTATCATTATTTAATTTGTTATTTTTGAAACTTGTCATAATAAAACATGTTAAGTAACCTCTGAGAAGCCTGTCTGAATTTGTGTCTTTGGTTATAGATAGTATTTTGTAATATAAAAATTTTCTATACATACAGAGGAGGTATAGAACTACTTTAAATGTATTGAAATTATAAGGCATCTTTGAGTAAACTTCGCGTGTCATTTGAGTATCTCATTGCCGGGCTGAGTGTCCTGGTTTTTGGTAATCAAAATATAGTCACCCTACCATGTCCAGTACATTGACTAGAAATATAGTCAAATGATTTTTGTGTTTTACGGACCATAGTACTACCTGTCAGTGGCAAGGGCACAAAACACATTAATTAGTCCGGGTTTGACTACTTTCTCACAATAAAATACAAAAGCTATACAATTTAGTCTATGTAAATTGTTAGAGGTTTCAATCAGTGGCGGCTACTGGTCTGTCAGAGAGGGGAAGCTCATTTTCGGCCTACATCATAAAATTGTCTATTTATTTAAAAGTAAATTCTGCCCTACGTTCCTTTTCAAGAAAATGGTCTGTGACCCTGTCGTACCAACTAGGAGTCTTTTCAAGTGACTTGACCAGTGTCCTCTCAATGGCCAGCAGAGCTAGGCTGCTTAATGAATGAATGAATGAATGAATGAATGAAGGAATGAATGAATGAACGATCTAAAAAAAAAAATTAAACTCTGTAAAACTGAAACAAGGAATGTGGTGTATAATTGTGTGAAATGTATGATGAAAATCAAGCAATTTCGCCAAGCAAATATCAAAGAAATAGGTTGCAGCAGTTTTTATTTCGACTGAACTTGAGAAATCCGCGATGGGACTGAGCGCGAATAGCTTCAGTGATTCCTTATAGTACAGAATCGCTGTCAGTCAAAAGGAGATGCAGTCTTTCGACAGACCCTCCAATCATCACGCAGAAGCTCGGAGTCCGGGCCAGCCCACTCCCCATTCAACCCCAGAGACGCTGAGCGTCCGTGGGCGGGACATAATCGCAGCGTTTATCCAATGACCGTCTAGTTTCGAAGCGCTGAAAAAAACCGTTCAAAGCAGCCCCATTGAAGTCAATGGACGCTGGGCTTCAATAGGGAAATGCACTGTGACGCTGCGGGAATGTATGAGAAGGAAATCGAGTCAGCCGACCTGCTATATGTAACTGATTCTGAACGAACTCGTCTTTGAGATGAACGTTTTCTAACGCATTTTTAGTCAATAAAATGTTAATACAATAGTACATATTTGACCATTAATTTTGTGACATTATAAGGGAAGCCGAGCTTCCCTTGCAGTCTTAAAGAAATCGCCACTGGTTTCAATATTATTTCATGTTGTAACTGCACGGTTAATATAGGACTTATTTCCTCTATGAACTTATGCGGTTTGATATACCCAGTGATGAAAGCTCCTACCAACCTCTGAGGGAGGTTATTCCTTTTTAAATAGGGTCAAAATATACACAGCTTTCATTTTTGACCCGTTTTATGTTTGCCAGTTTGAATGTGAACTGAATTCAATAGACTGTATTCACATAATAGATCTTGCATTTCCTCAGCACCAGACATTAACGTAAATTATTCTAACTCACTTCAACGCAATCTAGGATTTTTAAAATATTAACTTTATTCACACGTCATGTCAGATGGGTGAGCATTTGAAATGTAAAAAAACAAAAGCAATAATTAAAATTTTGATCATCATTATATATGGGAAGGCCATAAAGGGACAAAGACCTTGTCCCAAATGACACTTTATGCACACTTAAGTTTTTGTGGATGAGCACAAGTCCACAGGAACGTAATGTGTCCTTTTGGTCATTTTAGGTTACAAAAGGGTGCTCGTGAGCGCCCCCTTTGCAACCAATATGCTTCCTTGATGCATACACTTGCAGAGGTCAAACTAAAGAGAGCTATGCAGCAGACTTCTACCTGACAGTCAAAACAGCATTACCTCATGAAAGTGTGGACATGGGCTGCGCTTAACTCCACTTTTAGAAACTTGTGAACTTTCCTAAGCAGTTTCCCTCAGGGGAATCCCTGCCGCCATTCTGAAGTGTTTGAATTTCATCAAGTGGATGAAAGAAGGCCATTAATTTACATAACAATGGCATTTCAGAGGCCTAAAAAAGCAAACTTTAGAAAAAGTGTTTTAAAGTGCATGTTTTCAAATTGATACTGTCACTGTGTAAACTGAAAAATGCAAATTTGCGAAGACGGAGAAGCACATGCGTATTACTTGTTCAGTCTTTAGGTGTTTTTTTACAAAGTGTCATCACCAACTACTGGCCTGGCAGCATAATACATTACATTTTGTGTAACCATTTCTGTTTTTAGTATATCTTCGTCACGTAAATGTACTCTCCGCCAGTAGTGGGCACTCGCACAACATAAATGAACAAGATGAAGGGAAATTAGCAAGGGAAGGGCATAAATAAGTGAAATTAAATGCAGACTCTGAGAAGATCGCAAGGGCGTATGGTTTCATAAGATAAGATGCTCATTTGTCGCCACCTACTGGTGTAACTGTGTAACCTGCAGAAAGGGTAACAATGAATCAGTGAGCAAATCTTGCATTATTCATCACATCCTTTTTAGGATTTTTGGGATAGTTCACCCAAAAATGAAAATTCTGTCATCATTTACTCGACTATTCAAACCTGTATGAATCTCTTTGTTCTTCTAAATATCTTCCTTTGTGTTCAACATAAAGAAATTCATACAGGCTTGGAACTACTAGGCAGAGTAAATGATGACAGAATTTCCATTTTTGGGTGAACGATCCCTTTAACAAACCATTATATTAGACATCTCTACCAAATTACAAGACTATATATTTAGAATCGTAACTAAATGATAAAGTAACACTGTGTTCTGTGAAGGAGATAAGTCAGATGAGTCAAGTTCATGACAGCAGGGCAGGAAGAAGCCCTTCACCTACAAACTAAACATACATCAAACAGATGGTCCGTTATCATGCACAAGCTAATTGTCTACCCAACTGTTCGCATCAGGTTTCTGCAGTAAAACGACCGCAGCAGTTTGACCCCAAAATGGAGCTGCTCACGAGTCGAGTCACACTTCAGTAAGACTAGCAATAATGTGAAACAGCAACATTTGCATTTATGTTATCATTACATTTAGATTGACTAATCCAATTTACCACTCTTCTACTTCTTCATAGGGTGAATTAAGATTGATTGGGGAAAAAGTGTCCCAATCAACCTGAATTCACCCTATTTGACACAGTCAAAAACTGCCTTTCAGAAACTATAAATGTTATATTTTTAACAAATGTTTTCCAGATTATTTTCCACCATTTATTTAAAGTCTTAAGAGCCAGATCAATATATCAAATCCATAACACGTGTAAGAGTGTGCGTGTGAACTAAGGGTGGTCAAACTCTCTTCGTGGGAGGATTCACACACCAGCTTCATTGTTATCAGCAGATAGTCTTATTAGATCAGAGTTTCACTGAACAAGAGAAGAAAATGTTTCACACGCTTGTTTTGCTCTGTTTGTGTTGTCTGGTTGGTAAGTTATAAATGCATTTTTATATCTTCATTTATTTCCGTTTGGAGAAAAAAAGATGCCGCTACTGTCTGAAGTAATTAGACAACTACTAGTTTTACTTGGCTGTATTTAACTTGTGTGCAACTTGACATATTTATTTTTTTCTACAAACAGAAAAAACATTAAAGATTATTGATTCACACACATCAGTTTTTTCATATACAGAATGTCACCTTTTGTTTGGTGTCTTTGCTGCTGTTAAAGGTTACAAGCTGATTTCAGACTTTCTAAACACACAACAATAATCTGGGTAAAATCTGTTCTTCAGGTGTGTTTGCTGCTGAAACAAATGAAATACAATCAGTGCCAGTAATGGAGGGAGATTCTGTCACTTTATACATTGATGCTGCTGAAGTACAGAAAGGCGACAATATACTGTGGAAATATGGAGCTGAAAAGCATATTATAGCTGAAATCAGTAGAAATTATAAATTGTTCATCACATCTAATGGTCCTGATGGGAGATTCAGAGACAGACTGAAGCTGGACAATCAAACTGGATCTCTGACCATCACAAACATCACAACTGAACATGCTGGACGTTATGAACTAGAGATAAGAGGAGTGGATCTGACAACAAAAACTTTCAATGTTTCTGTCTATGGTGAGTAGAGAGCATTTGTCCACAAAATCGCATATTCTTGTTTTATTAAAAGAATCATTGGTTCAGTACAAATGAATTTAATCCACAGCATTTGTGGCATAAGTTTGATTACCACAAAAATAATTTTGAAGGTTACGGCGATGCGCTAAGAGTGGAAGTCAACAAGGTCAGTTTTTTTAAGATATAAAAGTAGAAATGTGAAGCTTATAATTTAAAAATATATATATATATTCTGTCAAAACTAGTGTATTTTTGAGCTGTAAATCTGTTTAAATCATAATTTTTCCCAGCCTTTTAGTGTTGTGTTATGTTGTCGAGCGACCAAGCTGGAAAATACGATTTTTTTGTTTTGTTTTGTTTTTTATTCAAACATTGAATAGTCTTGAAATAATTACAGATTCCAGGATTAATTTTCTTATATGCACAAAATAAATAAACTAAGAAATTAAATAAATAAATATTAAATCTATTAAGTATAACCAACACCCTGTTTCCTGATTGTTAATACACAATCGAGCGACATTAATGCACAACACTTCAGTTAGCGTACAGTACACTGCATTAAGGAATAACATTCCTACTGAGGTAGCAGATGAAAGGGTCCCAAATCGTGTGGAATTGTCCAATGTTGCCTTTCAAAAGGTATCTAGTTTGTTCCAAGTGTAGAGTAGACATCAGTTCCTCAAGCCACAGGAGGGTCAACCTTTTTCCAGAACAGTTGTAACAGTTTTTTGGCTGCTATCAGACTATATGTAAGAAATTTTTGTTCAACGAATATATATCGTAAGCATATCCTAAAATAATGAGCTCTGGGTCTGGTTCAAAGTTTACATTGAGGACATCTGAAAGCACTTTAAAAACCTCACACCAGAATCCCTGTATTTTATGGCAGAAAATAAAATTATGGGCTAAATCAGCATCCTGTAAAATGAGAATTTAACTTAACACAGCCCCTAAACAGTATTTAAGAGTTTACAGATTGGCCCCATTGATTTCTATTGTAGGCATCTCACTGAAACCTTTTTCTTTAAAGAAAACAAGTGGCGAGTCATAATTATTTTTTGTGGTAATCAATGCACAACACATGCTGTTGACTGAGGTGGTTACTTCACCCAAAAATAAAAATTGATTGATGTGTTGATTGACCCACATTCATGTTTTCCAGTTCGTCTGCCTGTTCCTGTCATCAGCAGTAACTCTTCACAATGTTCATCATCATCATCATCTTCATCAAATTGTTCATTGGTGTGTTCAGCTGTGAATGTGAGTCATGTGACTCTCTCCTGGTACAAAGGAAACAGTTTACTGTCCAGCATCAGTGTGTCTGATCTCAGCATCAGTCTCTCTCTACCTCTGGAGGTGGAATATCAGGATAAAAACACCTACAGCTGTGTGCTGAACAATTCATTCGCTAACCATACGAGACACCTGAACATCACTCAACTCTGTCCCACATGTGCAGGTATGATGATCACTGATTCTTGAGATAAGGGACAAAACATGTCCTACACACAAAAGCCCTCTTTATGTTAAAAATACATTCATCAAAATAAATATACTTAAAAAGTTACATCTAAAGGAAATGTGAATACTCAGGACATTCATTGCTTTTATTTTTAAATAATTTAAATTTAAATACATGCTATGTACTTGGAAATACATGTAATTTAGCCTGCCTTCAGCATGAGGTCACAATGCAAAATTGCCAAACAAAGTGTTTAAAAATGCAATTTAAATTTGATTTGAAATGGTAGAGATCTGTAATATATCATTATATATTATTATATTATATATTATATTTTTTTGCATTAACTCCATCAGGATTTTTTATAATTCATAGTCCTGGAAGTTATATATTTTTTTCATATTTTATACAAACAATGTTGAAGTCTCTGCGGTCACAGCTTTAACATGTCAACTCCGCCATCTAGTTTATTTATTTAGAATTAGGGAATTTAGGAACTGGATATGCTTTTTAATGCATCTGACGTAGTTGACACAAATTAAGTACAGAATTGAATAAATGTACATTTTTAGGAAAAAAAAAAAAAAACAATTTCAGAAAAAACCTGTTCCCTTACATGGTTCATTAGCTGAGACCTTTCAGAAATAATGTATCATTAAATAATAAAAACACATTTATAAAACATGTTTTGTCCCTTTTCTCAAGAATCAGTGTGATATTAGTACTGATTTACTCTCAGTGTTAATGTTTGATAGTGTGTCACTCACACTAATGTCTCCTTTCATCCATTACAGATGGCCTACCTTTATTGCCCATAGTGTTGATCTCTGCTGCTGCCTCTGGTTTTCTCTTGATTCTAGCTGCTGTCATTGGGATCTTCTGCATCTGCAGGAAACAAAGAAAAACAGGTCAGGAGAGCAAGAAATTAATCTGTAGAAGTAATTATCTTTATCTAAGACACAAATATTGAAAATATGTTGTTTTATCACATCTGTGGTTATCATAAATGCAGTCCAGAGACCGAAAGAAGACGGAACTGATTCAGCGTTGCGTAAACCAAAAACACGACAAAAGGTAAGAAGTTAAAAGAAGTTGTTGCAGTCAGTTAGTGTGATTGAAGTTTGCCGCATCAGACGGTCAGTGAACAGACGTGGGTGGATTAAAAACTCAACCGTCATCATTAGTACCTTTAGTATAGACCAGCAAAAACAAGGTAATTTAAGCATGTGTTTTTATGGCAGTATAGTGTGCTGTTTGCCAGTCACATAAAAAAAAAAAAAAAAAACACATCACTTAAGATGTATTAATTAATTAATTATAATAATTAATTGCATTTTTCAGTAACAGTAATATTTTATCATTGATAAATTATTAAACATAAAAGTGTTGGTCCCACTTTATATTAAGTGGCCTTAACTACTATGTACTTACATCAAAAAATAAGTACAATGTACTTATTGGGTTCATATTGAATTGCAAAACACTTTTGCTGCTATTGAGGTTGGATACAGGTAAGGTTAGGGACAGATTTGGTGGTATGGGTAGGTTTAAGGGTAGGGGTAAGGGTTAAGGGATGGGTCAACAGTGTAATTATAAATGTAATTACAGAAATTAATTACAGATGTAATTTACATGCAGGTGTTTTTTAAAATATAAGTACAATGTAAAAACATGTATGTACACAATAAGTGCATTGTATCAAATGATTAATTTAAATGTAGGTACATATTAGTTAAGGCCACTTAATATAAAGTGGGTCCAAAGTGTTCATTCAATAATGTTTTAGGCTGAATGTTACCTGAAGCACCATTTACACTTTTTTCCCATACAAAAAAGAGAATGGTGACTTTCTGTCACTGATATTCTGAATTCATATCTATTTTTACTTTGATATCTATTTTTCTTACACAATTTTTACCAACTGAAAACAGCAGACGTTTGCGTTTGCCGTGGTGCGATGAGGGGAGCTTGATTGTCCTCCTCTAATGATTGTCCTCCTCGCGCTTTTAAAAAAATACCAATTCAATTCACATTTATTTGTATAGCGCTTTTGACAATACATATCGTTTCAAAGCAGCTTTACAGAGAATGCATTATAATAATGCAACATTATAATTTAAAGAACGCAGTTAGCAAATAATGTAGTAATTTAGGCAATTAATTTACAAACACTTATACCACCGAAAATAGTTTTCTCAACTTGTAAGTATGCTTAGAATTTGGACACTGAAACAACCGGGCCTGTTGATGTTTGACCTGGCATTTTTGAGCGGCTTGTGGATTTATCTGACAACAAAGAAGACTTTATTTTAATGCACAGATATCTGTGTGGAAAAAAGAAAACCAATACATGCAAATAAATTAGATTTTGTCATGCATAGGCTAATTTTGAGGGGTTTACGTGCATTTTAAACTATTCATTTTTTACTGGAAAGAAAGTAGGACACAGAGTTGTAAACTCTTGTTAGCTGAGCTGAAGCCTGCTCTGCGGTTCATCATTGTTCTGAGCTCAAATGCAGCTTTAGCAGCCATTGGTTTCTTTGTAGAAGTGTTGCAACTCCATCTCTGCTGTTGCTTCTGTGTGAAAGACAATCATTCTCAGCACAGAGGCTGCCGTGACAAACCTTCAGAACTTAAACAGTCTGTTTGAAGTTTTAACTGTTTAAAAAGTCACGATTGAGGTCATTTCCTCTAGCTGCTCCATGTTAGAGTCTGATCTGTAGCAGTATTTTTTCAAAACAGAACAAATTTTACAGTATTTGTAGATTAATAAGGTCTCGTTGTTAATAATAACAAAGTTAGGTTCAGAGAGAAAGATCTTCTATTCATTTTCTGTCACATCAGCAGGTTCCTGATTGAGTTTGTGTTTCCTTTCAGAAATCGAAGAATGATGCAGTGTATGAAAATGTCCCCAAAAAAAAGATGATCAAATACTGTGAATAATGGAAATAAGTCCCCCTGCTTTACACTTTTGGTTCCCTTTCGAGTCTGTCTCTCGACACTGCATCATAGCTGACGCTTGGGGTTATCACCTCTTTCCTCGAAACTACTGAAGCCTTATGAAATCTTAAGAAAGACTATCAATGGCGTTTAAACTCGTGAAATTGAGATGGGCTCCCCCACGCTATGAGGCAGTGCTGAATGGCATTGCCTCAGAATCTTTTCCTT
Source organism: Megalobrama amblycephala (assembly GCF_018812025.1). Taxonomy (NCBI): domain Eukaryota; kingdom Metazoa; phylum Chordata; class Actinopteri; order Cypriniformes; family Xenocyprididae; genus Megalobrama; species Megalobrama amblycephala. The sequence continues at coordinate 41,870,930 of NC_063046.1, read as the reverse complement.
CAGCTACAAGAAGCCATCTACAGCTCGCCGTTGAGGTACGCTCATCCAGGAGATGGGGCCTTGATTGCTGCAGCGTTCCAGTGAGTATTACTTTTCTTTCAGATGCCTTCTGGACCTTGTGTTTCTGCCTGGGTGATGCCCACTCGGAAGCGGTGCGGCATGAGTCCATCTGCCCTCATTAACAGTGATGGACCTTAGAAATTCTGGTAATGGGCTCATGCCGACTAAGTGTACGCATTACTCTCACCCAACCCTTCAGGATATAGCCCTGCTTCTCAAGGTTCAGTCGCCCACTCTTCATGTTATAAGCAAGCCCCCCAACTTAGGGCAGTGGTCTGCTGTGTACTGAAACAAAGTTCTCTTCCCTGAGAGGAGGAAACGAGGCAATGTGTACGCTGCCGTGTTACATAGCTCAGAGTCTTTGTCAGCTGCACTCTGCTTCAGTCCAAGATTCTGAGGCAATAGTGATGAATTCTCCCCCGTGAGATTTCCAACAGTATCTCATGACCAAGGTTTAGGGGCGGGGTTAGGGGTAGGTCATATGTATGAATTCATACGAATTTGGCAACTTGTAAAATACTTACGATTTAGCAAAAAACTAATTGCTGTGAGATCAGGTTGGAAATTTCATAAGGCTTCAGTATTATTATTAATATTTAATTCATTTTTCCAGGAGCTCATTGCTTCTATCTTAAAGTTAAATGCTAACAGTGTTTGTAAATTAATTGCCCAAATTATTACATTATTTGCTAACTGCATTCTTCTTTAAATTGTAATTTTGACATGCATTCTCTGTAAAGCTTCTTTGAAACGATATGTATTGTGAAAAGCGCTATACAAATAAATGTGAATTGAAATGAATTCAGTAGATTAAAGGAATGTCTCAGTTTTGTTTTCACTCTTTGTGTCATATCTTTTGGTGTTATTGTGATGTCTGAATTTTTGTTTTAAGTTAGTGGTTTACCAGTATAGCATACAGAAAATGTTCTATTTTAATTTAGTGTATGAAAATGGACTTACCATTTATTATTAAATATAAATTTCAACCTTCACTGGGGCCCTCTGTATTTCATTTACTGTTCTTGTTTTATCCTTTTTGCAAAATATAACTGAATATTAAGTGCATTTAATTGAATGTTATAAAGTCAGAATTATGTGATATAGGGTAGAGTGGGGAAAAACGTCCCCTTGTGGTAAAACGTTTTTTCCAAAATAACCACTAGATCAAGTCAAGATACATTTTTGTTGTTGCTATGGACTACGTTGACAAGAGTGAAGTATTTACTGTAAAGCTTTCACTGACGACGTACTTGAGAGAAAATGGATTTCACGGTAAGTGATCTAATTTTCAGCAGTAAGAAAAGTGTTTTAAAGCTTGATGTTTTGCAGAACATCACAGTTATGAGAATATTAAGGCCTGTAGTTAGGAAGTACATGTAATTTAAGGAAAATATATTTACATTTTTAGAATATTTTTTTCCCAAACACTGTCTGTACACAGCAAAATCCCTGAGTTAACTCTCTGGAGTCTGAGGCTGATTTGGGGCCTGGATTTTGACATGCCCTGACATTTCAAACTAGGCTACCATAATATGTGAGGAACATGTAAGTACATGTGTTTTTGAAGGTATAACGTTTATGCGTGGTTATTGAAAAAAACAAAAACTTAAGTCACTGAAATAAGGCCAAAAAAAGTATATTAAATCTGTGTTTATAATACTTTAGGGTATTCTATGTTGTAGACTAGAATTTTTGCTTTAAAATTATGTAAAAATTATCCTTCCTACTTGTTCATATAAAACAATATATTGATTTAGTTTTTGTAAGACACTTTTTGCCAAGAAACACAGTATGCGTGAATCACCATGAATAATGGGTCATTTACACCTGAGAAGTCAAAAGAATTGCATAATAATGAGCTGAAATGACTTGCATATTAATGAGGCCTTTCAGTCAGGTAGGCTGTGAAAAAAACCTTCTGTGATGTCTCAAGCTCATCATGGTACTGTCACAGACACGTCAGGCTCCACCGTGCACCAATCCCAACGCACTCAATCACCCGAATACTGATCACCGCCACCTGCACGTCATTATCACTTTCATCAACACCCGCATAAAGAGCACTCACACCCAGCACTCGATGTCCGGTCTCGTTTTGCTATACTCACATGTATGCTTACCTCAAGGACTCCCCGCTTGCTACTTACCTGTCTCCTGTGCTTCCCGATCTCCCAGTGTGTTCCTCGTCTCCGTGTGAGTGCTCCTACGTCTCCTGTGTTCTCCAGCTCCAGCATTACCAAAGACTCTCCAACCTGCAACCACAAAAGGACAGTAACTATCACCATTCATCTCTACCATCCACGTATTCACTCCTGCACTACTATCTCTGCTCACTGGTTTCAATAAAGACTACTTACCTGTGTAACATCTGTGTCCGACCCCTCTGTACCATAACAGAAGACTGGACCATAACAGCTGAACCAGTATGAGCCAACAGGATCCCTTTCAAGCACTTGTGGATGCACTATGCCGCACTCTCACCCTCAATCCATCACCGCCATCCACAAACATCTCTCCTTCACCGGCACCAGCAGTCACAACCGTCAACACGGTCCCATCTCCTTCTCCACCTGTTTACGCCAGTCCCATGGCCAAACCAGCGCCCTACTCAGGATCGGCGGAGGATTGCAGCGGTTTTCTGCTGCAGTGTGAACTGGTCCTGGAGATGCAGCCGCACCTGTACCCGAACGACACAGCCAAAATAGCGTTCCTCATCTCTCAACTTGGCGGCAAAGCATTAAAGTGGGCTGACTCCATCTGGTCACAACATGGCGCTATTACTCAGTCATATTCAGCCTTCATTTCCCACTTCCGGGAGGTTTTCGGGAAACCCGTTACTGATGCATCTGCTGGTGAGAAACTCTATAATCTCAAACAAGGTTCAATGTCCATTTATGATTATGCTTTGCAATTTAGAACGCTGGCTGCCGTAAGTGGATGGAATGAACAGGCTTTGATCACTACCTATCACCAAGGACTGGAACCTCGGGTGCGGCTGCATCTCGCTGCATACGAGGATTCCATCGGCCTAGAGAAGTTCATCCAGCTATCCATCCGCTGCGCCACTCGTATGCAAGCGTGTCTTCAAGAACACCAGGGCCAGTCGCTCTCCACCTCACTCCTCTGCCGTTCCGAACCCGTCAGCTCCCCAGAACCAGCCAACGAACACATGGAGGTGGAGAATTCTCGTCTCTCTCCTGCGGAACGACAACGTCGGCTGACCCTGAACCTCTGCCTGTATTGTGGTACACCGGGGCATGTCCTCTCCGCATGCCCCACACGACCACCTCGTCCCATGATTAGTGCCATTCTTCCTTCAACTCAGAAAATGAAACCACTCACCACTATTGTCAATCTTACTGCTGCTGATACTTCGCTTACAGTGGTGGCGCTCCTCGACTCAGGGTCAGCCGGCAACTTCATCTCCGGCGCCCTCTGCTGGCAACTCCGCCTCAAGACCTCTCCGTCTCCGACCATCTACCAGATCAGTTCCATAACTGGAAAAACGCTCAGCCTTAAGCAAGTCCGTCGTGTGGTAGGACCCATCCAACTGCAAGTCGGCTTCTACACAGAGAGGATATTCATCTGCTGGTTCTGGAGGATTCCACCGCTGACGTGGTTCTAGGGCGCCCCTGGTTGGAGCAGCATAATCCCACCATCTCCTGGAAAACGGGTGAAATCCTGAAGTGGGGCGAAACCTGTTTCTCACAATGCATCTCTGAACTTCTCATTCCATGAGCTCCCTCCAAAGAACTTCCAATCTGTGCAACCTCCATTGAGAGTCCAGTAGAGAAACGCTCCATCGACATCCCTAAGTGTTACGCCCCCTTCAGTGATGTCTTCTGCCCCCAGAGAGCCTCGAAGCTGCCTCCACACCGGCCATGGGACTGTGCCATAGATCTGCTTCCGGGTGAACCAGTGCCAAAGGGTAAGATCTACCCACTTTCCATCCCGGAGGAGAAGGCCATGGAGGAGTACATCAAGGAGGCTCTCAGTCAAGGCTATATTCGTCTATCAACGTCCTCTGCTGCATCAAGCTTCTTCTTCGTGGCAAAGAAGGATGGAGGCTTGAGGCCCTGCATCGATTACCGCTCACTAAACAAGGTAACAGTGAAATTCCGTTATCCCCTTCCTCTCGTCCCGGCAGCTTTGGAACATCTCCGTGGTGCCACTGTGTTCACGAAGCTGGACCTCCGCAGCGCGTACAACCTCATCCGGATACGCGAGGGGGACGAGTGGAAGACCGCCTTCATCATGCCCACCGGCCACTACGAGTACCTCGTCATGCCGTATGGCCTGGTCAATGACATCGATGACATCCTCATCTACTCCCGGAGCCTGGCCGAACATTGCCATCACGAACTGGCCAGAACCCTCTACCATCAAAGATCTCCAAAGATTTCTGGGATTTGCTAACTTTTACCGCCGATTCATCAAAAACTACAGTTCCATAACTCATCCTCTCACTAGCCTCCTACGCCATAAGCCCAAGTCTCTGTCCTGGACCCCAGCTGCCACCACCTCTTTCAACCTCCTCAAGGAAGCCTTCACCACCGCTCCCCTCCTCGTCCACCCCGATCCAGAGCTGCCCTTCATCGTGGAGGTGGACGCCTCTACCACCAGAGTGGGAGCGGTGCTTTCTCAGCAGCAGGGGACCCCAAGCCGACTCCATCCATGTGCCTTCTTCTCCCGCAAGCTCAACCCGGCGGAGGTCAACTATGACATCGGTGACAGAGCTAGCCCTGGAAGAGTGGAGGCATTGGTTGGAGGGAGCCAAACATCCTTTCCTGGTCCTCACTGATCATAAAAACCTAGAATATCTCCGTGCAGCCAAAAGACCCGAGACAAGCCCGATGGGCCATGTTTTTCTCACGCTTCCACTATACCATCTCCTACCGTCCAGGTTCAAAGAACATGAAAGCCGACGCCCTCTCCCGTCTTCATGCTCCAGAAGAAAGTTCCGAAGAACCTGAACCGATCATTCCAAATTCCCTCATTTTGAGTCCCATCACGTGGTCAGAAGAGACCATCCCCTCCTCCAATGCCTCCACGAACCCTCCGCCGGGTTGCCCGCCAGGCTTGCTCTTCATCACCCGATCATGATGCACTCCGACTATTCACTCAGCTCACACGTCACTTGGCACTGGTCATCCGGGGGTCAATGGAACCCTCTCGTTGCTGAAGGAACGCTTCTGGTGGCCAAACATGGCGGCAGATGTCAGAAGGTACGTGCAGGGCTGCAGGGAGTGCGCCATCTCAAAGAGCTCACGCCATCTACCATCCGACAAGCTCCTTCCTCTGCCCGTTCCAAATCGACCCTGGTCACACCTAGGAGTTGATTTCATCACCGACCTTCCCACTTCTGATGGGAACACTTGCATCCTGGTTATCATCGATCGTTTCTCCAAGTCATGTCGTCTAATCCCTCTGAAAGGACTAACCACTGCCATGGAAACGGCTGAACTGCTATTCAACCATGTGTTCCGTTACTTCGGGATTCCTGAGGATATAGTGTCCGATAGAGGACCGCAGTTCATTTCTCATGTCTGGAAGGCTTTCCACTCGCTCCTAGGTGTGGCTGTCAGTTTAACATCTGGATACCACCCACAGTCGAACGGGCAGACAGAAAGGAAGATCCAGGAGATCGGCCGCTTCCTCCGTACCTTCTGTCACGACCACCAGAACTCTTGGAACCAGTACTTGGGTTGGGCCGAGTACGCACAGAACTCCCTACGACAACCTACCACCGGCCTCACTCCATTCCAGTGCGCACTCGGATACCAACCCCCACTGTTCCCCTGGGACGGGGAACCATCTAACGTACCAGCGGTGGACTACTGGTTCCGAGAGAGCGAGAGGGTCTGGGACTCAGCACACCATCAGCTGCAACGAGCCCTGCGCAGACGCAGGTTGACAGCCGACCTTCGCCGCTCCGACCCCCCAGTTTACCAGCCTGGGCAGAAGGTTTGGCTGTCAACACGGGATATCAGGCTGCGTCTGCCCTGCAGGAAGCTGAGTCCCAGGTTCATTGGCCCATTTCCCATCATCAAGCAGATCAACCCGGTCTCCTACCAACTCCAACTTCCACCAGGTTACCGCATTCACCCCACTTTCCACGTTTCACTGCTCAAGCCTCACCACCCTTCTGTTTCTGTGTCCGATCCCTCTGTACCATAACAGGTATATGAAACATACAGAAAAATATTATTACAATATAAAATAATGGTTTTTATATTATACTTTAAAATATAATGTATTTCTGTGATGCAAACAGAGTCTGAATATAGGCTTTCAGTTTAAAAGCATGCACATTTGGAGAAATATTGGATTCTCATATGTTTATGTCAATTTTCTATACAGAGGAGTTATATTTATTTAATATTCATTGTCATCACTATGAGCGCTGGTGTTTTCAATTCATACTTGCAGTCGGAGGGCGCTCTCTGTGCACCTTTAGTCCACAAATTCATCTAAAGAAGAAGAGGCTATTCCATGAATGGTGTTTTCAATTCATACTGCAGCCGGAGGGCGCTAAAGAAATTGATCTATAGAAGAAAATACACCAGAACATAACTGCATGTCTTCCAGAGGTCGCTAACCATGGCTTTTACATCCAGATAAACACTTTTCAAGACAATAAATACATGATTGAGACGATGTATGCCTGTATTGACTTGAGAATTTGCGTCTTAATAGCGCTCGCTCCGTGGGCATGGCCGCATTAGTGGATAATGAGCTGAATCAAGGGCGTCTGACATGGCTCTCTTTTCATACAGATTACATAAACATAGAATGTTTGTTTTTGATTTGACTTTTGTGATTAGTATTAACTAAGTTACACTTCATTTTCTGAGACTATCAGATTGGACTTCGTTCAGAGGGAGACGAGAGATCACGCATCATGTTTGTTTTCTTTATTTTACAAAAAGCACAACATTTTGTTTTTACTCTGAGTGTACACAAATAAAATAAGACATTCTATAGTTTAAATTGATATATTACTTATGTCAAAAGACATAAAAATGACGGAGTATTTTAAGTCTGTTTTGCTGCAATGTGAAAAAAAGATCTGTTTGAAAGCCATTTCAAATGAATATCACAAAGAGGTCTCTTTTTGGTTTCTTTTGGAGATTCAGCTATTACAAAATTGCGCCAAAAAAAATCCATTATACAAATGCCAATGCTGAAGATGAACAACTATTACTGCTCAGGCTTAGACATGAAAACATGGCATACAATCCTCAACAGTGATGACATTAATTCATACTGCAGTGCATGATGGGAGTTTTGTCCTATGGTGATACCCAGCATGCATTGCAGTGTGAAGCTTTTTTTGTATCATTATTGTTGAGATACATATGCTGATTCTTGATGTCTGTATGCCTAAATGATACAATAACTCAAAATTTAGTCAATCTGGTTAGTAATAAGTGAAGCTGGTAATGCTGTTTGTGGTGTTGAATAAAAGTATTTGGACTTAATATTTAAAATTTACCTCAAATTAACATCAACTAGCTAGTTAGCTAACATCAGCTAACAATACTTTTCAAATAGTCTATTTATATGTTGATTGTTTGTCAGACTGACTTTCAGCAATGTTCATTAATAAATATTGATATTTATCCACTATTATTTTGGCTTGTATTTTTAGCTTTAAGTTAAAACTGCCTGTACTCACTCTTGCTGTAAATGTATAAAGCAAATTGTTTTGACAGAGTGGGGGCATTTTACCCCACCTGTGAACGAATAAGACGAATAAAACGAATAAGACACAAATTAAAATAATGATCAGTGCTCCCCCTATCAAAGTTTGAGTAATAACAAACTCACAAATACAACAGATTACATTAAAAATGTCATATTCCATCTTAATAAATCAGCTGTACAAGTTTGGCTAGGCTTATTTTGAAATAATAAATGAACATCTATCAGAGCTAGTATAAGATGAAATTGAGTCACATCCACCGTTCGTTTTACCACTCACCTGAAAAAAACGAATGAATGAATGCAGATTCTGTGGAAACATAAGCCTGTTGTTTCATTTTCTTCTTCTTCTTCTTGTTAAATGGTCGTTCATTCCTTAAGAGTATTACCGCCACCTACTGTATAACTTACTAACTTACATGGGTGATGTTTCTGTATTGTGTTGGTTTGTTGTTGTTGTTGTTTTGTATATAGTGCCCCACCAACCCCAGAGAATCAGAGCCCATGCTTCAGCTAGCACTGCATGTTCAGCTCCTCCAGCTTCCACAATGGACTCCTCTCTCACCAAGATGGGTATAAGCGCCACTAAGACTATATCCTATATGCTCTAATCCTGTACACTTTAAAAAGGTTAAAACCCGGGGACTTCCGGTTTCGATATGAGAGAGTAGCACGCATTTGACGACGGCTCCGTAAAAAATCTAATTATAACTTTGTCAGAACATCTTTTCAGTTATTTTGAGTTCTGATAAAATTATAGTCTTACATTCTAGAAACTACTAGCCGACTTCAGGATTTAACTTGTCCAGTTCTCTAAACATGCCGGCCAAATCTCGGAAAACCCCAGACCAGGCCGTGATAGCCTCCGGCTCTAGTGTGGAAGAAACGCCTGAGGAAGATGCTCCAGAGGCGGGTAGTTCAGCCATCCTCAACGCGATCTCTTCCCTTCGCGCGGAACTTATTTCAATCAAATCAGACATTGGGGAAATTATAGACTCAAAGATCGAACAGCTCGCTGTCGCTATCAGAGGAGAACTGTCAGCATTTAAAAATGAGGCCAGCGCAGCAATTTCAGAGATTAAGGTTACGATGGATGACCATGCTGCGAAATTAACAAGCCTGGAAAATTACGCTTCCACTTCTTCTGACACAGTGGTCAAGATAGAACAAGATTTGGGAAAGCTAAAGCGTACCGTGGAGCAACTTACTGAAAAATGCATAGATCTCGAAAGCCGCAGCAGAAGACAAAATATCCGCATACTGAACATTAAAGAGGGCGCTGAATCCGGAGTGAAGCCTAGAGATTTCGTTGCCCAACTCCTAAAAGAGGCCTTGTCGTTAGAGAAACCTCCGCACGTTGACCGAGCCCACAGAGCTCTACGCGCCCGTCCTGGAAGTGATGAACCACCTCGTGCCTTCATTCTGCCCTTGCATTATGTCCACGAGATGGAAGAAATAATGCAAAAGGCGGCCAGGATGCAGCAGATTGTCTTCAGGGGCCAAAGAATCAACATCTTTCCGGACTATCCGCCTGCGGTGGTAAAGCAACGCGCACTTTTCAAACGCGCGAGGGGTTGCTGAAGGATAAACCCGGAGTCAAATACGGATTGCAATACCCTGCTAAACTGAGGGTCTCGTACAACAGCAAAGAGTTCTACTTTACTGATCCAGATAAAGCGGTCAGGTTTGCTGAAAGTAACTTTGAAGTTTCTGAACCAGTGTAAAGGATGTCGTTGGACTGAGTCAAGTAAGATAAGAATAATGTGACTGCTGATCTTTAATGTTAAACACTGACTCTTCACATGACTCTTTAAGTGACTTTTGTTGTGTTATGTTATATTGAGATGCTCCCTTTGAACTCCTTATTACGGAGCTGTGCTGTTACGAGTTTTTGGAAGTTTAAGGTTTGACACTTTTTGAAGGTATCTGTTAGGTTTTATTTGACTGTATCTTTTATATCATTTGTTATTATATTTTTCTTTACTTTTTGTGTAATTTCGTATCGCGCCGCAAGTTCTAGTTGGTCGGTTAGATGACGGGATTAATGTTTACGTTTTGGGGAATGTGGGATGGAGGCCTGTTTAAAATACCTCAAAGTAATATACATGCAGTGAAGATGATTGGCCTGATTTCTATTCAAGCAAAAAATAACAACTCAAAGTAACAGAAAAGGTCTCAAATTCATCTCGTGGAATGTTAAAGGATTAAACCATCCGGTTAAGAGAAGCAAGACATTATCACATCTAAAATCTCTTTCCTCAGATATAATCTTTCTGCAGGAAACTCATCTCAAAGAGGACTCTAAAGATAAACTAAAGGGTAGTTGGATAGGACAGATCTATCAATCAAATTTTTCAGTTAAATCTAGGGGGGTTGCTATTTTATTTCGAAAAGGGGTTCCATTTAAACAAAACACTCTGAAAACGGATAGGGAGGGTCGTTATATTATTCTATCTGGTGAGATTTATGGTTTCCCGATTACGTTAATAAATGTGTACGGTCCAAATTATGACGAACCAGAATTTTTTAGAAAGATCTTTTCTCTCATTCCTAAATTGTCTCAAACAAATCTTGTTATAGGTGGGGACTTTAATTGCGTCCTTGACGCATATCTTGATAGATCATCGCTCAAAATTTCTCCGCAATCTAATTCAAGAAATTTTTTGAATGCTTTTATTAATAATTCTAATTTGGTAGACATATGGAGACTTATGTACCCAACCGAAAGAGATTATACATTTCACTCACATGTACATAATGTATACACCCATATTGATTTTTTTTTAGTGGACAGCAACCTTATTTCCAATATCCTAAACTCTAAAATTCATGATATACTGATTTCAGACCATGCCCCAGTCTCATTTGAAGTTGTTTTCGATCAAACATCTCTTATCCGCCCTTTATGGAGGATGGATCCTCAATTAATCGACGATCCTAAATTCATTGATTTCATGAGTTCGCAATTGGAAATTTTTTTCGATAGCAATGATAAGCCAGAGACATCATCAGGACTGCTCTGGGAAACGTTAAAAGCATTTATAAGAGGTTGTGTTTTATCATATCAAGGGTATCGGAATAAATTATACAAAACAAAATTAGTTGATTTAGAGAAACAAATTCATCAGCTAGATATTGAAAATGCACTAAACCCCTCATTAGATACTTGTAAGAAAATTTTACAGTTAAGGTACGAATACAATAATATAGTCTCTACTAAAATTAATAGAACTTTTCATTTCATTAAACAGAAATACTTTGAATTTGGAGAGAAGCCCCATAAATTACTAGCCAGACAATTGCGTAAAATAGATAGTGAAAGGACAATTCATAAAATAAAAACCAAAGGTGGGACACACTGTATCGCAACTAAAGAGATAAACCAGTGTTTTAAGGAATTTTATTTAAAGTTATACTCTTCAGACTCTGAGTTGGACCCACAAGTAATGGACACATTTTTACATAATTGTAAACTCCCCACGTTATCTCCTGAAGATCGGGCATCTCTTAATAACGACATTACTTTAGAGGAATTAAAGAACACAATAAATACTTTGAAGAGCGGGAAAACTCCCAACTAAACGTTGATCAAAAAGTATTATCCAAGACACTTGCTAATAGACTCTGTAAATTAATTAATCAATATGTTAACACAGATCAGAATGGATTCATTCCAGGAAGAAGCACTATGCAGAATATTAGACAACTATTTAATATAATTTATCATCATAAGGCAACCCGAGACAATTTGATTGTAATCTCGTTGGATGCCGAAAAGGCGTTCGACCGAGTGGAGTGGCGTTATTTGTTTGCTGTCCTTGAGAAATTTGATATGGGAGATGAGTTTATAACTTGGATTAAAATTTTATACAGTAGTCCATCAGCACGGGTTTTAACAAATAAAACAATTTCAGACTCTTTCTTTCTTAAAAGAGGAACTAGACAGGGTTGTCCCCTCTCCCCTCTTTTGTTTGCGTTAACTGTAGAGCCCCTTGCAGAAACCATTCGATCTAACTCTTGCATACACGGCTTCAATACTTCAAATACCATTAATAAAATATCACTGTATGCGGACGATATTTTCCTTTATATTACTCAACCACAGGTGAGCCTCCCTGTGGTACTCAAGATTATCACTACCTTTGGGAAATTTTCTGGCTTTAAAGTTAATTTTGAAAAAAGTGAACTCATGCCCATTGGTTTAAAGGATTTGTCCGTAATACATTCTTCCCCATTTAAGGTTTCCACAGAAAAAATTGTATACTTGGGAATTGTGGTTACGTGTAAATACTCTCTGCTCTTCAAAGCTAATTTTAACCCCTTATTATCTAAGTTACAGAATTGTATACAGTATTGGAGGACTCTCCCAATCTCTCTAATTGGCAGAATAAATGCGATAAAAATTATATTTCTTCCTCAAATATTATATTTATTTCGTAATATTCCAATACTTTTGCCCAAGTCCTTCTTTAAACATTTAGACTCGATCATTCTTTCATTTCTATGGAATTATAAGAGTCACAGAATAAAAAAAAATCATCTTTGTAAACCCAAACATGAGGGGGGTTTGGCTTTGCCGGATTTTCGCCTTTACTATTGGGCTACTCACTTACAAGTTTTTGCACTATGGTTGGAGCAGTCGGCTATTGCCCCAGATTGGCTTCAGATAGAGCGAGATTACTGTCATCCTTATGATATCGGTGTTACTCTCTCCAGTGATACTAGATCAAACAGCAGTTAATAGTATTGTCATTAAGAATCAATTACGTGTTTGGAGACAGATAAGAGAATACCTTAAGATAAAATCACTCTCTCTCTTAATTCCAATTGCAAATAACCCATCATTTCCCCCTTCAAGGTTGGATACAACCTTTAATCAATGGAAAGAATTGGGTATCCGCACAGTCAAGGATCTTTATCTGGACGGGGCGTTAGCTTCCTTTATGCAATTACAACAGAAATATAACCTCCCAAAACAAAATTTTTTCAGATTTTTACAAATAAGGAATTACTTGCGTACACATAATGTTTCCCTAGACGAGATCCCACCTTCAGTCATCGATGATTGTCTCACACAGTTTAGGGGAAACAAATGTCAGCTATCTTTAATTTATGAAAGGTTACTAACAGTTTTTACCCCCACTACAAAGTTGATCAGAGAGGAATGGGAGCGAGAGATTGGAATTGGAATCTCAGAAGAGATTTGGCAAAGTGGATTGGAGGATATTGATAAACAATCGATCAACACTAGATTATGCCTCATTCAGTTTAAGGTCCTACATAGATTACACTTCTCTAAAAAGAAATTACATAGGATTTTCCCCAATGTCTCTCCTATTTGTGATAAGTGCAAAGCAGAGGATGCCAATTTAGCTCATAGTTTTATTTTCTGTCATAAACTACAGGGATTCTGGTGTGAGGATTTTAAAGTGCTTTCAGATGTCCTTGATGTATACTTGGACCCAAACCCAGTGCTCATTATATTAGGGCATTCTGATTATACATATTCATTAAATGTTGTGGGTAACGCGTTACAAAGTAACGCGTTAGAGTACTCTAATTACTTTTTTCCTGAAATGTGTAACTTAACGCGTTAGTTTCGTGCGTAAGTAATCAGTAACTTCGTTATTTTTTTAAAAAAGTAATCCGTTATTTTAAGGAAAGGAAAATCCCGACTGCAGCCTGCTTTTTGTCAGACAGTAGGCCTAGGTCTACTGTGCCACCTGCGGATGTATCAGCGGAGCCGAGGCTCTGTGATCGTAAAGTCAATGGCTGTGATACGTCTGTCTGTGCCCTGCGCCTGACCCTGTGTGTGTGGGGATTTTTTTTTCGAACTCCCGGCAAGATGGCAGAGAGGACAGCGTTTGGTTTATGGAAGTACGCACATTAATTTGTCAACGAAAAAGAAAAGAACATAACGGTAAAATGCACACTCTGCGTTGGTGAAAAGCTTCTGTCGACCGCCAAAATTTCTACCTCAAATTAAAAAAAAACATCTCGCATCCAAACACCAATCTAGCACTCTAGTAGCAAAGCCTGCTGAGGAGGACGACGGTGGTTGTTCATCATTTCTAAATGGATTTAAATCTGCAAGCCTGTTTAAGGTTATGTTTACAAGTAAGCATACTTGTACTTTGATAACTGCATTATTTAAAGTTAAAGAAAAATCAGGAGTTATCTTGTGGTGCTCATAATATACAGTAGCCTAGGCTACCCGGGCTGGGTAGGTGCGAATTTTGATTAATAATATGTTCTGTGATAATAAATAAATAAATAAAACACCATGTGGAATAGCCTATTGCTGACTATCTTTCCTGTTATTGTTATCCTGCAGTGTTAATTTAGTTGGATGACTGACGTTATTCATTGTCGGGAGTCACGACTTCTAGGTGCATTTAAAGGGGCCGGGGGCTGTGTCTGTCATGTGTGAGCCGCTGCAAACGGCTTTTAATTTTTGGTAACGCATGAGTACTCTAACGCGTTACTTTTATGAATAGGTAATGCTGTATCATAACTGATTACTTTTAATTGATGGTAACGTTGTAACCTAACTAACTACTTTCCAAAGTAACTATACCCAACACTGTTCATTTAACAGTGCTCAACAGAAATTCCTTACATATTGTTTGATAATAGCCAAGAAGCTGATATTACTGTTCTGGAAAAAGGTTAATCCTCCTACTGCTAAACTATGGCTTGAGGAACTGATATCTACTCTGCACCTGTAACGAACCAGATACCTTTTAAAAGGCAATATTAGACAGTTTCACAAGATCTGGGACCCTTTCTTCTGTTACCTAGAGAGGAATTCTATCCCTTAATGCAATGTATTGTAACTTAAAGCTGTTTTGATTGTCACTGTATTGTAAATTTACAGGCTGGGAAAGGGGTGTTACATTTAATGTGTGTTTTTTTTTTTTTTTTTTGTGTGTAAGTTTTTGTGCATATCAGAAAATTAATCCTAGAATTTGTGATAATTACAAAGTTATTCTATGACTGAATAAAAAACTCATTTGCCAAAAGGTTAAAACCCCCATATGTGTCTGATCATGACTAACCTTGACATTTGAACAGTCTGTTAATAACAATTGTTACACTACTTGTAAAACATATGGTATTACAAATTCAGTTTCTCCACTGGTTTTCTCACTCTACCACACCTTGTTACTCTCCATCCTTCACTAGTCTGTATAGGCAGTGAGTAATTTGTTCAGAAAGTGTCATCATCACACTTTGTTTCTGAGTGCCCTGTTGTTTCGGCATCAGCTCTGCTCTCAGAGGGACTAAGTGGAAAGTGACGCCGATTTCGCCTTTTCATTCCCCCTTCCAGGCTACTGATCATGTATGAGCGCTCCATTGCACTTTGTCCCATTACCATCACTGGAGTCCTCCACCATTTTTCCTCTTCCAGCTTGACAAGGACTGAATCTTCTGGCCTTAGCAGAGGTAAGTTTCTCACTCCATGCCTTCTATTAAAATAGAACATGTGTTGTTGCTTAGCAGCATCATCTCATCTCCATATCAGTCTCTGATCCGGCCATTTCGGAATGAGGTTGCAGTACAGAGTTGGTAATGTATCCCTGAGTCTCTGTTCCAACTTCAACTTCAAGCAGTTCAACACTGACTGGACACACTCCTCTATGAGGCATTCTGTCTGGTTGACCGAGTTCAGCTCCATACCGAGATAAGTTATCCTCTGTGCAGGGGAGCGTTTGCTCTTGCTCCCAAGACCAAACAGATTGAGGTGCCTGAGCACCATGTCCCTGTGTTCGCACAACTGCTCTGGCGAGTGGGCTAGTATGAGCCAGTCGTCGAGGTAGTTGAGAATGCAAATGCTGCATTCTCTCAGAGCAGCAATGGCAACAGAGGCGTCAGGGCCAGTCCGAAGGGCAGGACTTTGTACTGATATGCTCAACCCTTGAAAGCAAAGCACAGAAACGACCAGTGTCAAAGAAGAATCAAGGCATGAAAGTACGCACCCCTCAGGTTGATCGCTGCAAACCAATCTCGGTGACAGATGCTTTTGAAAATGCGTTTCTGCATTACATCTTGAACGGGAGCTTGTGAAGGGCCCAGTTCAAGACTTGCAGGTTCAAGATTGGCCGTAACCCACCACCTTTCTTTTGGTACAATGAAGTATAGGCTGTAGAACCCCATCTTCATATTGGCTGGAAGGACTGGCTCGATCACGTCGAGGACGCTGGGTGAACTGATTTGAGGAGCACTAGCCAGGCTCTCCACCTGGCCCTCCTCCAGGGGAGAGAGTGGTGCAGTCACCATCTCCCGAAGAGCAGGCCCTTCCACTTCTGAGTCGCCCATCTCAGGGCCACTTGTTCTTCCTCTTACCAGCGGGTTTGGCATGAGCCTGGACGGGCTGGGTGGTCCTCTTGCAACTGACCTGCGGCTGATGCCTGGGTGGAGGCTGCTGCTGAGGCAGCAACGACGGCACAATGGAGGCAGCAGCTGCCCACCAGGGCAGGATGTGCTCAAGAATGGGAAGAAACTAGTCGTCCAGCCTTGAGGGTTCGGGAAACAGTGGAGGGTTCCACTCACAGTCAATTCTGGGTCTGACTCGGGCAACGCTACGGTCCCCGAAGGAGGTAACGTAGCCAAATCTTCATCTCCAGATGACTCATGCTCACCCTCCGATGCAACGATCGACATACTGTCTTCCTGTCGAGCCCCGAAGGAAATGACTGGTACTCCCCGGGAAGGTGCGCTCTGCCAGAAATTTAAATGGCTGTGGTGTGGCTGTTAAATGGCTGCAAGAGGAGTGTTGGGCCCGAGGAGATGGTCTTGTCGGGGAAGCCAACACTTTAACCCTCAGATCACCAGTGCTATTAGCCTAAGTAGCCCTTTTCTGCTATCTACCAGAAGAGGAACTAGATTGGGCAATAGGCAAAGGGACTCCACCCCGTAAGAGGAACTCGAGTCTCGATCTCAACACTGCAGTGGGAACATGCGCATCTACGAACGCAGCCTCAGCGTGTTTAACACCCAGACACAAGAGACAACGTTTGTGACCATGAGCTGGCGCCAGATAGTGACTGCATCCAGAAACACACAAGCGCAACCGAAAATGATGCAGTTTGCTCTTTCAGGGAATTTGCTCCCTTGAGTGCCGAAGCACGCAGGGGAAATTGCCGCGGCACACAAACAGAAAGATAAGCCTGCTGTGTACACTCACACTCTCATTGAAGACGCAACCTCTCTGCTGAATGAACAGCACTTTCTCAATGAAGGCGCAGACTCTCAGTTGTTTGTGAGCTCTCAAAAGTCATGGCCACCGCTGACAGCACCGTCACACCAGCACGAACGAGAGGCAGTTTCCCAGAAAAGTAGACTTTGCTGAAGAAACACCATCAATGAATGCAGAGCTGAACACATAAGAAAGGCTCGGCTCCGAAGCGAAAGACAAATATCCAAGGCATCCACTTCCGTATTTATACCCGCACAGTGGGGCAGAGTGCGTGATGCGAAGGTTGTATGCAAATGTTTTAGTTTACACTCGGAGAGGATTGGTCTCCCTAGCGTGATCCCATTTCATCGGTTAATTTCAGGCGTGGAGTGACCAAATGAAACAGAACTGACCAATATATGAGTTATGATTCACCACTTATGATGTGTTAAAAAAGCATTGAGATATTATTCCATTGGTTCTGCTTTTATTTTACAGTTGTATAATATCAACAATCATAAATGTGCAACTACAGAGACAAAAAAACAAAAAAAAACAATGCATTTTTAACAATGTATACTTTTAACAAATATACAGAAATTATACAGAATAATAGATCGTTTAAATCATCAAAAATATAAATGCAACATTATCCAAAAACAGAAAGAAAAGAAGAAAAATATATAGCATTGTAACATTTGATGTATTGATTATAATAAAGGATAATAAAAAGGAAACCTGTTCTCGCATTTGTTACAACCTGACCCTAAAGCAGGATCATAATACCCTGTATAAATAAACAATTATATAATTATTAATAATAATAATAAATATATCAATGCATTTTAAACTTAAACCGTATAGGAGCAGTGCACTTTTGCATGTAATGATATCTAAATCAAACCACACACTGAGGAAACTCAAATGCCACTTACAGATCTCAGAGACCTGAGATAGATAGTACCCCAGATATCACCCGATCTATAGTATGTCCATAGTATCTCATCCGATCATAGCGCAGCCTCCATTCATCTGTTTGAACAATAACAAAATACTCCGTTAAATATACAATTTCTTTGGTGAATTAGAAGGAAATACATATTTTTGTTTTCTTTTAAAAATATTTTTCCACAATAAATCTTATTTCCATTTTCAATCATCTGTTTGTAATATTCACCGTGAATCTGCCCCGTACGGAACCAAACAGTCATCAGCAGAAAAACAGTAACAAAAGCAGAGGGTATCAGACTTGGAACTGGAATTTTGAAAGACAGACAGTCATTATTACTGGAGAGCAACTGATTTTACTGATATCTTTGATACTTTCTACTTTGGTCATGAATTGAACTGTTTGATAAATGGTGCCATCTGGTGGACAGCAGGCTCAAACAGCATCAGCAATGAGCTAAATAGTAAACATCTGCCCTGAAATACTGACTTAACACATTTTTAATGTTTCATGTTTGGATAGTTCACCAAAACTCCTACATGCATATGACATATGCATATGTAGCTTGAGATTTTGAAAACCAAAAAAGTGCATCCATCCATCATAAAAGTAATTCACATGACTGAGGGTGTTAATAAAAGCCGTCTGAAGGGAAGCAATAGATTTTTGTAAGAAAAAACATCCATATTTAAAACTTTATAAACCATAATAACCAGGTTCCATCAAACATCCATATGTAGTCAACTTCTTGCGCAACGTAGGAGAAGGTGAGAGTACACATTTCCTGCGGTTCAAACAACCCAGATAGCCAAATTGTGTCTGCCCAGATCCGGCCCACATCTGGCACATGTGGCATGATGATCTGGGCCACATGTTGCACTGCTTCTGTTTGCCAGATCTGAGCCACAAGCAGGCCACAGCAATGCCACATGTCAGCCAAGCACAAAGAAATAAACCTAAACTGGACATTATTTGAGTCAGAGTTATCAGAGTTAAACCACTTTCAATTCTCAGAAAGAACTGTAAATGTCTAACATAAAAATAAAGTCAGTCTGGTTATTAATAAGTGAAGCTGGTGATGCTGTTTGTGGAGTTGTTTAATCATGCTCTGTTGAGATCTTGAGAGATCAAATGTCTTGCGTCTTCAGTCGCTTTTATCTAAGGCTGTGGCTGAAGTCAGTTGTAGTTCATGTGTTTCTTCTTTCCTTCAGTGATTCTGCTTGATAACAGGCTTATTAATAAAATATAGATGACTCTATATTTAATATACACAGATTTTGTGGCTCAGATAAGGTACAGTTTTGGTTTATTTCTTTGCTCTTGGCTGACATGTGGCATTGCTGTGGCCTGCTTGTGGCTCAGATCTGGCAAACAGAAATGGCCCACACAAGGACCGTAATTCAGCACAACATGTGGCACAGATTATCATGCCACATGTGCCAGATGTGGGGCAGGTGTTGGCCAGATCTGTGCCGAAACAATGTTGCTATCTGGGAAATAAGGCTGGGCAGCAATCTCGGAGCAAAACAAACCACTGGTCACAAATTAAAGCTCTACAAGGGGAGTTTTTAAAGAGAAAGAGGAGCTTATCCCATTCGCGTCCGCATTCGTCAATTCGTTCTACATTGTGTAAGAAGTTACACTTCAGTTGTAAGCTGAATACGTACAGATGTTTGACAGAAGCTGGTTATTATAGTTTATAAAGTTTTAAACATGGATGTGTTTCAAACAAAAACCTATCACTTCGCTTCAGGAGGCCTTTATTAACCCCCTGCAGTTATGTGGATTACTTTTATAATGGATGGATGTACTTTTTGGGGCTTCAAAATCTGACCCTCCATTACAAAGCTTGGAGGAGCCAAGATATTTTTCTTTAATATAATTCTGATTGTGGTCGTCTGAAAGATGATAGTTATATACACATTATATGGCTTAAGGGTGAGTAAATCATGGGATGATTTTCATTTTTGTGTGAACTATCACTTTAATAACATTGGTCAACATCATGTGATTATGAGAGTGACATACAATGTGAAAATATGTAACACTTTGAAATGCATGCAAAGGTGGTATGATATTCACTTCACAAACAGTTTTACAAATAAAATAATGTAAAATAAAAACATTAATTGGGTCGATTTAAGAACTGTTTTCTAAAACCGCTCAAGAGGGAAGTGTCCTGAATGAAACTCACCAATGACAGTAACAGTGACGCTCCTCGTGATGGTGAAATTGCTCTTGATGATCTTTAGTGTATAGAGTCCAGAGTCTGTGTTTCTGGTGTTTGTGATGATCAGAGACCATGTAAACCGAAAACTCAGCATCAGTCTGTCTCTGAATCTTTCATTACTATCTTTCCACTGAACATCTGTACCAATCAAACTGAGATCTCCAGTGACTAGAGCGATGAGAGTGTCATTGAAATACCAAGTTACCATTTCATTTTGTTCCCTTACACCAGCGTCCAAAGTAACAGATTCTCCCTCCATGATCTTCTTTTGTTTTGCAGCAGAAACACCTGAAACACAAACCAACAGATGCAGGAAGGAGCCATTATTGACCCTCATGTTACACATTTTACACACAATTTAATGCATTACTAAAATGACCAGATTAGAATATTACTTTTTAATAATACAAAATTGTTTCATGTGATCACAAAATGTATTGTAAATGTATGTCTGAACATTAATATTATATATATATATATATATATATATATATATATATATATATATATATATATATATATATATATGATGTTATTTAAACATATAAGCTGCTTTTCACTCAACTCACCCCAAACATAAACCTTAAAGATTTTCTCACTGTCATTGTTGCTGTTAAACTGTATTCGATATTCTCCAGAGTCTGTGTTTCTGGTGTTTGTGATGGTCAGAGATCCAGTCTGATGATCCAGCTTCAGTCTGTCTCTGAATCTCTCATTATCTTCATCACACTGAACATCTGTACAGACCCTACACAGATCTGTAGAGTTGTAACTGAAATGTCCAGTGATTTCAGCAATGAGAGTGTCTTTAAAAAACCATCTAATCTCCTCTTGTTGGTCTGTTGTAACACCAGTGTGTAGAGTGAGTGAATCTCCCTTCACCAGAATCACATCATGTATACTAACACCAGAGACACCTAAAGAAGACATGAAGTTAATTATAAGCCGAACACAATCATATAAAAAGAAAGTGCTGTGAAAATATTTTTCTTTGTTAGAAGGGAAGGGGAAGCACTATGAGTTTCAACTCTGCTCTTGCATTCATTTTAAAATATCCAACAAAACAATAAATTAGTTGACAGTTTTTTTTTTTATATTTAATTCATAATTAAATTGAATATTTAATTGTGGGAAGAAATTTGAAAAGGTTCTTAAGGGTTTATGCACCGCATATGCTTTTTATGTATTGTTTATATGTTTAAATCCTGCAACCAAATTGCGTTCAGGAAATGCGATAAATACAATACGAAATGCAATGCATGAAATCAAACAGCAGAAGAACATCATTTTATGATCTTACACTTCACTCACAAACACCTTCTCATACAAATCCCCTTCCCACACATTAGAGATCATTGCTTGTTTTATCAACCCCTAGACCACGGTTAAAATTATTTATTTGACTTTCCCCCTTAAATGTTAATTAGCGGTTCAGAATAAATGACCAATACGCAATTTTACATGCTATAATTTGTTACAGCAACTTCATCAAATAACTATTTTACTAGATAAGCAGACAATGACAAGGCGTAAGTAGCAGACATGAATGAACACACACAATAACCTGACAAAGAGGAGAGAAGAGCATGAGAACTAAATAGCCAGGTGATCAGAGCAAAGGAGGAACAGGTGAGAGATATGTGATTAAGATTGCGGACAGCTGTGCAAAAGCATACATGCAGTTCGGAGAGAAAGGAAAAGAGGAATCAAACCAAACTCCTGACACATAGATAAAGATGAATAAAACTGAATAAATTCAAACTAGGTCATGTTCAAACTACACACTTTTGGTTTCATTATCATTGGCACTTACCAGCCACAAACACACACACTATGATTGAAATAAAGACCATCATTTTACAATAGTCACAGAATGCTGAATCTGTGGAAATAAAAGCTTTTGTCCATCTAAACGCACAAGTAAATTTGTGTTCTTCTGAAACTGAAAGTGGTTGATGACTAGTTGTGTCTGTACCTGCTTGTTTCGCTGACGTATACCCAGATGAAACGCCCAGAAAACAGGTTATGCAACATGGGTATTTTTTCTCAGAGTATGTGGGTAACCGCAACGTTCAGTCCCAAAAACTGATGTAACTTTCACAGTATGCAAGTAGCCAGATCAATTTACTCTCTAAACATAACCTGCTCCAGAGCAAGTCATCTTCTAGGGACAGTTAAGCCAAAAATGAAAATTCTGTCATCATTAATTCACCCTCATGTTGTTCAAAACCCATACAACTTTTGTTCATCTTTAGAACACAGATTAATATATTTTAAATTAAATCTGAGAGATTTCTGTCTCTCCATTGACAGTCCACACAACTACTTTGTCGCTTCAAAAAACTTATAAAAACATATGAATCAGGCGGTTTAGTCCAAATTTTCTTGAAAGATTATATCACTGTATATGATGAACACATTAAATTGAGTCTTTTATTTCTATATGATGAAATGTACAATTAGTGGAAAACACGTTTTCTATGTAGCAAAAATATTTCAAGACATTTAAAGTATCTGCAAAATGTATTTTTAACATCAGTGAAGCCTGGTTGAGTAGAGTATAAGCAAAGACAGATAATATATTATATATATATATATATATATATATATATATATATATATATATATACAATATATTAATATGATATATATTATATTAAAAATTATATATATATATATATATATATATATATATATATATATATATATATATATAAACACAGCTGACATATATGAACTAATGAGGAGTGGGAAAACTGAACAAAGGAACACATAAAGTAACTCGAAAAACAAACTAAAAGTAACAGAACATATGGTGACATATCGTGCAAATCTGTGGTGGAAGAGGTGTGACAACTGACCAAAGAGGAGCCGGCAGGATGAAGGAACCCGGTGGAGCCACAAGTCCTAGGGTCTCCGGTAGAGCTGAAAGTGGGAGGCGGAGCTGCAGGATCCTCTTGCACTGGTGGTAACACGACCTGCGGCTCAACATCATAGCAGGGCTTCCATGGAGACAGCGCGCAGGGTTGTTGACATCCGGCATCTGCGGGGCTGGAGGACTGGCTGAGCTTTGCGGTGATGGTGCAGTAAGAATCTTGACAGAATAATGGTGAGTATGACACAGTTCATGTAGGTCGATAAGAGGAATAGATAGTCCATACAGTCAATAGTGCTGTTCAAAAACAGTGATGATGATGAGGGTACCAGGTGGGATAGGGTGGGAGTTGATAGTTCCTCATTGAAGTTTATCAGTGAGTCCTTGTTGTCCATCTTCACGGCTCCCTTGTCCGCTGATGTTGCAGGCTGGTCAGACTCACGTTGGAGCTCCAGTGCCGGGGCAAGGGTCAGCTCTGGCTGACGCGTCACTGTGGGTGGTAGTTCTACATCTGTGGGGGGCACACATGAGTTCTCTGAATTTATGATTTTGATAATTATTTATACCAAAACTGTAAGTCTGATCAGTCAGAAAAGATATAGCAAAAAACTACACATCAGGGCCCATGTCTCTACTGAGTTTGGTGCTTGTAACCTTAAAGCCCTAGGAAGAGATAGTCAGCCTTTTAGTCTCAGAATGTAACGAAGCGGGACTCAGGCAGGGATCCAATTGCAGAGCTTTTATTAAAAGTGAGTGTGGGCAGGGTCAAAACAGGAACAAACAGGTACAGCAAGGGACAGGCAGATCAATAACAGACAGGTAGACAGGATATAAACGCTCAGAACTGTCACAGGGTGAATCAAGACTTTGCAAAGAGGTAGTGTGTGTGTGGGTCTTTTATAGTCCAGGTCAAGAGCTAAGCTATATGTGGCAACAGATTGGTGTGGAGTGAGCATGTGACTGGCAGGGAGGATTGTTGTAGTCCGAGTACTGACAGGAACTGACGGTGATCATGACACAGAATAATAATAATAATAATAATAATAATAATAATAATATTACGTTTAAATAGAATATCAATATGTTGACTTTCTCAACATTTTTTCTCTTACATTTTAAATGTAACACAAGTACCTCATCGCCCTCAAGTGTCCAAAATATGAAAATCTTTCCCATCTAGTGTGCAATGTAAATATACACTTCTGTACTAAGAAGAATTAAAGAACCAATAATTTGTTTTTTTGAACAAATAATAAACTCAACAAATTACATAAAATGTCATAATAGGCTAATGCAAGCTTGTGCTAGGCTAATTACGAAATTATTAATGTCGAGTGATCAGTGGTCTGTTGCACAAAGTCTGCTACTTTTTACTCAGGTAAGTTCGCATTTAGTTTGAGCAAACTCTGAGTTTTCAGACTAAAGAAGGTAGGTTGGTTTTCCTTGGCTACCCTGCTTCGGAGCAGGTTTTATTCTGGATTAGTGAACACAAACCAAAACTGGACCAATCAGCTCTTAACAAAGTGACATATATCTGATGCAATAAAGCCACTCCCCCTCTATCTCTTGCTCCAAATTAATTTTTAGTTTATATTAATTAATTAATATATTAATTAATATAATTAATTTAAGTTTATAGTGATAAAATTTTAAAGATTTTGCTGCCAACTGTTAGGCTAATTATATTTACATTTAAAATTTTATAATTCTGTATAATTGCACTGACTCTCGCGAGAAGTCAATAATGAAGCTTTCCATGTTCAATGTGATTGGCTGTTTGCCGCATGTGTCACACTTTTAGGTGCACATGCCTTACAAACTCTGGATCAAACCTGAGTAAACTGAGAACGATTATACCGAGCAATAGCTGATCCTAATCTAAACCAGGCTGGGTTTGTTTGGATTTGTCAACTCTAAACCTACTCTGAAACTCATAGTTTTGTTCAATTAGTTTCATGCAATGGGCTTCTGAGAGCTATAAAATGAAACACTCACCACTCCTTTTATTGCTCACCCAAACAAAATAGGCATGACTTACCAAGCTGGAAAACCCAGACTGAGATGAAAATAGGAGGTCCACCATCACCCTTTCTCTGAAAAACGAATGCTGACTCTGTGGAAACATATGTCTGTTTTAATTTGACACCGCTATCTCAAAATGTACTGTATGTAAACAGAGAGTGGGGTAAGATGAGCCTTTTTTTTTTTTTTACTTATGTGGTCCTTACAATAAGGGAAAATGAAGTACAATGAAAGTATTTAAAGTAATTTCAGGATGCTTCATATCATTTTAAATGATCAGAATAGTTCTATGTCAAAGGGATATACAAATATGGCTTCTTATTAAAAAAGTGTTCCTGTGGCTCAATTTGCCCCAGGTTAGGGGTAAGTTGAGCCGAGTCAGTAGGTGGGTGTAAACTGACCATCTAACTGAAACCCATGTGCAATTTTGAAGATAACCTCTTTTAAAAGATTACCTCTTTTGAAAACTAAATAATCAAATATCTGTTTACAAATATTTATATTTCTTTTCTTAAAGCTACCTTAAACAACATAAAACCAACCATATGAAGTTGAAATTTCAATATCTTTAATTGTTCGTATTTCTGAAACAATATGTTGAATACTAAAGTTGTAACCTTCCCAAAAACAGACTAAACACAGAATTTGTTACTGAAACTAATGAATATTTTAGTCAAAATGTTCTTGGTCTCGTAATTTTTCTGCAATGTCGACCATGTTAGGCCATTAGGGACTATCAGAGAAGGATTTGGTGGACTTATACACTGTTCCTATCAATTAAACAAAAAAAAAAAAAAGAAAGAGAAAGAAAGAAAGAAAGAAAGAAAGAAAGAAAGAAAGAGAAAGAAAAAAAAACTAGCTGCATAATTTTACATTGAAATTATAGCAGATTTAACTTACACTGTAAATTCAGTGCCTTATGGTGGGGTAAACACTGGCTCAATTTACCCCACAGCATTTGGCTCACTTTGCCGCATAGCTACCATTTTGGGAAAAACAAGCTAGCTTACCAATTTGGGATAATATTTAGCTAAATGATTTGGTTTTATACATTGCTAAATCACCAATATGATTCATAAATATTTTTAGACATGGACAAATTTGCTTTGATGAAACAGCCATTACATCTGTTATGCTAAAATTTTACTTTGACAAGCCAAAAAGTATTTTTTAAAGTAAATAAGCAACTTCCACTCCTCCCACGTGGTTCTCCTTTTCACAATTTGACAGAAATAATGGGTAGTTCCAAAATATATGGTCACATAGCAATAAAAGGGTACGGTTGCCAAGATACAGGGGGTGGGTCAACTTACTCACTGGCTCATCTTACCCCACTCTCCCCTAGGCTATATGAGTGACTGATCTTAACATTATTTACGACATGGATCATCTGAATGACTTATTTTAATGGTTTGCTAGTAGAAGACGGGCTGCCTTGCACTAATCTAACCCAATGGGGTGGGGTATATATTAGACATATTACATATCAAGCCCTTCATCTACAAACTAAACATACATCAAACAAAAGGCTGATTTCATGCACAAGCTAACTGTCTACCCAACAGATCACATCAGATTTCTGAAGTAAATCAACCGCAGCAGGTTTCAGTTTGGCTCAGAAAGGCAGCTGCTCGTGCCTTAGTAAAAGTGGTAATCTTTGTTAGATGGCAGATAGTCTTTGACATTTGCAACAACTGAATGCACAACTTGAAATCTATTAGATTTATTTTATCATTAAATTTAGTTTGACTAATCCAGTTTTCCACCATTCTACTTTTTACTGCTTACACAGTCAAAAAACTACCTCTCAGAAACCATCAATCTTAAATTTGTAAAAAAATGTTTTATTCCAGTGAGTTAACCCACTGGCATTCCTGTAAAATTAGCCTAAAATGCCTAAAAAAGGCATACCCAAGGTAAATTGCATGCTGTTCTTGAACCATGTGGAGTATATGCATGGTTTTTATCTCTTTTGAAAGGTATAGTTACTGCAGGCGCTAACACGTTAATGTCTAAAGAGCCAGAACAACTTTTAAGATCATAACTAGTGTGCGTGTGAACTAGTAGGGTGGTCAAACTCTCTCGTGGGAGGATTCACAAACCAGCTTCAGTGTTATCAGCAGATAGTCTTATTAGATCAGAGTTTTCGCTGAACAACTGAAGAAAATGTTTCACACGCTTGTTTTGTTCTGTTTGTGTGGTCTAATTGGTAAGTTATACATGCATTTTTAAGCTTCATTTATTTCTGTTTTGAGTTAAAAAAAGAAGATGCTTCTACTGTTCAAATGAAAAGATTTGTGTTTGTAAATGTCACAATTATTATTGTGAGATTTAGAGTACTTTTGATTCAGTTCTCTTTTCAGTATGCGTGATATAATGAGCCAAACATAAAAATACGAAACTAGTACGTTTCTAGCAGAATTAAACTTAGTTTACTCATCTGTCTTTGCTGTTGTTAAATGTTTGTGGCTTTGTAAACCAACAAGAGTATTAATCTGTGTAAATCTATTCTCCAGGGGTGTTTGGTGATTCAGTGTCAGTGATGGAGGGAGATTCTGTTACTTTAGACACTGATATTACTGAAATACATGAAGACGATGATATACTGTGGAAATTTGGAGCTGAAAAGCATGTTATAGCTGAAATCAGTAAAGATTCTGGAATCTTCTCCACATATAATGGTACTGATGGCAGATTCAGAGACAGACTGAAGCTGGACAATCAAACCGGATCTCTGACCATCACAAACATCACAACTGAACATAATGGAGTTTATAAACTGGTTATAAGTGGAGTGAAACTGACATCAAAAACATTCAATGTTTCTGTCTATGGTGAGTAGAGACATCATTTGTTGAAATGTTCACATATTCTCACTTAGTAAAGGAAAATTTGGTTCAGTACATGTTAAGATTAATTGACAGAATTGCGTTTTTACTCTGAGGCTCTTACAATGAGATCTATTTTTTAAGATATAACAGCCCAAATGTAAATGTAAATGCTTATAGTTTAATAAAATACTGTAATTGTTTTGGTAAAACTAAAGCATATCATAAATTTAAAAAATGAAATCAGTTGTTTTAGAGTTTATGCTTAGAACAGGAGCAGCGTAATCTCGAGGACCACACAAGGACTTCATCGATCTGGAGTGTCTCACCAACTTCCCCAATAGCTCGCTTTGCGTCTTCTTTTTTCACTAGCCTCAGCAAGCAATCCAAGGCACGCCTACCAGGTGATGACCCTCTGGGAAATTTCATTGTTTGTCGAGTGGGTACTGATGAACAATGGATCGGCGTTTACCATCCCACATAGCAATTTTTTTGGCCCAGCTCCAGTTCACCTTTTCCCTCAGCCCACATGCCGCAAAGAATGGCAGTCTTGGAGTGGCCCAGATCTGGATTAAAGAGTCTCGGCCAATTACTAACCCATAACTGGCCCTGCACCGGACCTGAATAGGTTTTAGTGTTGGTACCGTTTCACAGTCTTAAGTAAACCAGAAACCCCAAAACTGAGCCACAACTGGGCCTTATCTACACTGTAGAAAAAAACAAAAACAAAAAAACAATTGTAAAGGTCAATCACTGTCAGCTATGGCTGTCAAACAAAACCAAAAAATTAAAGCATCCTATTCTTAAAAAGTGCAAAAAGCATTTACAGAAATATTCATTAAACATTTTACAGAAAAAAACTTACATATATATATATATATATATACAGAATTAACTACATGCATGGCTTAGTATGTTACAGCCTTTAAATAAAGCAATATGCAGCATAAAATCAGTGTTTTCTGGTTCATCCTGGACTGAAGCTGAGGCTCTACTCTTCAGCACAATGATGGCCCACAAAAGAGACAACACAGAAACCCTTAAAATCCCAACAGAACATTAAAAACTAACAGATCTGTACTACTACTGTATTACTATTGTATCGTATAATAATGTCTTAATGTAATACTACTACACATAATTATAATATAATAATTTAGATTTTCAAGGAATAATCACAATTTAATTTTAACAGTAATTTGGAAA
Source organism: Megalobrama amblycephala (assembly GCF_018812025.1). Taxonomy (NCBI): domain Eukaryota; kingdom Metazoa; phylum Chordata; class Actinopteri; order Cypriniformes; family Xenocyprididae; genus Megalobrama; species Megalobrama amblycephala. The sequence goes on along the minus strand of NC_063046.1, from coordinate 41,841,878 downwards.
AATAAAATAAAACAGAATTTGAGAAATAATAAAAAGTTTAGAGCCCTACATATTGAATGCAAATTGCATAGCATCATATTTTTTCCTATTGCATTGTATTGTATTGTATTGAATCGCATTGTGTTAAATTGTAATAGGGTGAATCGTATCGCATCACATCGGTAGCTGCTTCATATGTATCTTTAATGTAACGTATCGTTGGCTAGGCATAGAGACGCACACTCCTAGTCTCCAGAATTCCTGCTCAGCCTCTCTATCTCACATCCTCTTCCAATAACATGCAGTTATAACAGCCAGTTCCTCAGCCCCACCTCCACTGGTTCACTTCAGCCCCTCGACTTCTCTAACTTCACTCCGTGTGGATCTCCCATTGGTCTTCTGGTTTCCAGGCAAGTGGATCCCCCGGCTCCACATCCAGCCGCTGATCCTGTCACTCTACCTCGGCCTGTCGACCTGTCAGCTCCACCTTGGCTCCTCCCTCCCTTGGCACCACCACGGATGATTGTCCTTATGGCTCTACCGGGCTCCATTGTCCCTATATGGCTTTGCCTTAGTCAGATGTCACCCTGCCTTCGTTATGGGCTTTCTGTTACGCTTCGTCTTTTCACCTTCCTTCCAGCTCTGCCTTGGTCCTCAGTCACACTGGCTCCGCTGACACCCTGGCTCTACCTCAGACGCTCATCACTATGATTCCACCTTGGTCCAAGTGTGTCTGACTGCGTCCCACAGTATGCCCCCTACAATGAAACAGCCATTAGGGATGTCATCCCAGTGGGTCAGAATGTACAGTGGCGTGTAAAAGTGCTTGGCCCCTTCCTGATTTTTTTTTTTGCATGTTTATCACACTTTAAAGTTTCAGATCATCAAACAAATTTAAATATTAATCAAAGATATCACAAGTAAACACAACATAGTTTTTAAATGAAGGTTTTTATTATGAAGGGAAAACAAAATCCAAACCCACATGGCCCTGTGTGAAAAAGTGTTTGCCCCCAGCTGTTAAAACATAACTTAACTGTAGTTTATCACACCTGAGTTCAGTTTCTCTAGCCACACTCAGGCCTGATTACTGCCACACCTGTTCGCAATCAAGAAATCACTTAAATACGACCTGCCTGACAAAGTGAAGAAAACCAAAAGATCCTCAAAAGCTACACATCATGTTGAGATCCAAAGAAATTCAGGAACCAAAGAGAAAGAAAGTAATTGAGATCCATCAGTCTGGAAAAGGTTATAAAGCCATTTCTAAAGCTTTGGGACTCCAGCGAACCGCAGTGAGAGCCATTATCCACAAATGACGAAAACATGGAACAGTGGTGAACTGTCCCAGGAGTGGCTGGCTGACCAAAATTACCCCAAGAAAAGTAATACAGCATTTCAGAAAAAGAACATCATACCAACAGTAAAATATGTGATAGTCTGGGGCTGTTTTGCTTCTTCAGGACCTGGAAGACTTGCTGTGATAAATGAATTCTGCTGTCTACCAAAAAATCCTGAAGGACAATGTCCGGCCATCTGTTCATGACCTCAAGCTGGAGCGAACTTGGGTTCTGCAGCAGGACAATGATCCAAAACACACCAGCAAGTCCAGCTCTGAATGGCTGAAGAAAAAAAAAAAATGAAGACTTTGGAGTGGCCTAGTCAAAGTCCTGACCTCAATCCTATTTAGATGCTATGGCATCACCTTAAAAAGGCGGTTCATGCTCTCAAACCCTCCAATGTGGCTGAATTACAACAATTCTGCAAAGACGAGTGGGCCAAAATTCCTCCACAGCGCTGTAACAGACTCATTGCAAGTTATCGCAAACACTTGACTGCAGTTGTTGCTGCTAAGGGTGGCCCAACCAGTTATGAGGTTTAGGGGGCAAGCACTTTTTTCACACAGGGCTATGTGGGTTTGGATTTTGTTTTCCCTTCATAATAAAAACCTTCATTTAAAAACTGCATAACGTGTTGTGTTGTGTTAAAATTGTTTGATGATCTGAAATATTAAAGTGTAACAAACATGCAAAGAAATATAAAATATAAAATCAAGCACTTTTTCACACCACTGTATAACCTAACAATGCACTGTCAAAATTTTAAAGTTTCTGGGTGAATGAGTAACACAGTGCCAATTTTCATTTATCCATATTTCTCTTTATTCTTTCGTTTTTCAGCTCATCTGCCTGTTCCTGTCATTATCAGTAACTCTTCACAATGTTCTTCATCATCATCATCATCATCATCATCAAATTGTTCATTGGTGTGTTCAGCTGTGAATGTGTGTCATGTGACTCTCTCCTGGTACAAAGGAAACAGTTTATTGTCCAGCATCAGTGTGTCTGATCTCAGCATCAGTCTCTCTCTACCTCTGGAGGTGGAATATCAGGATAAAAACACCTACAGCTGTGTGCTGAACAATCCCATCAGCAACCAGACTCAACATCTGGACATCACTCAACTCTGTCACACACGTGCAGGTACGGTGATATTAATATTGATTTACTCTCAGTTATATACAGTGCTGATGTTTGTTAGTGTTTGTTGTAGATCAGATGGACAGATTCACTCACACTAACGACTCATTTCATTTCCATTACAGATCAAGGTCTATCTTTATTGTACATAGAGCTGATCTCTGCTGCTACTGCTGGACCTCTGTTGATTGTAGCTGTGGTTGGGATGTTCTGGATCTACAAGAAATGTATAAAAACAGGTCAGAAAAGCAAGCAATTAATGTGTACAAATATTAATAAAACACAAATATTGAAAACTTTGTCATTTTCACACATCTTGTTAATCCAGTCGAAACCCAGGAGGAAGACAGAACTGATCCAGCATTGTATAAACCAACAACACGACGAAAGGTAAAAAGTTGTTGCGGTTAGTTAGTGTGATTGAGGTTTACAGCTACAGACTGGGTGGTTTATCAACTCCACCGTCATCATTATTACTGCGGTTCATCATTATTCTGAGCTCAAATATTAGCATCCATTAGTTGCTTTATAGACGTGCTGCAAAAGTGTCTTTGCTGTTGCTTTTGTCTGAAAGACAATCATTCTCAGCACAGAGGTTGTCGAAACGAATCTTCAGAACATAACATATTGTTTGATGATTTAATTGTTTAAAAAGTCATGATTAATGTCACTTCCTCTAGCTGTTGTTAGCATGTTAGCATTTGTCCTTTACAGTAGTTTTTCAAAGCAAAGCACATTTGTCAGTATTTGTAGATAAAGATTACATTAATAAGGTCTTGTTATTAAGAGAATAACAAAGCTATTCAGAGAGATAGCTAGCCTAAGTAGTTCTGTCTAAGCAGCACTTTCCTGATTTAGTTTACTTTTCCTTTCAGAAATCAAAGACGGAGCCTGTGTATGAAAATGTCCCCAAAAAACAATGATCAAACATTGTATCTAGTGGGAAGTGATGATAGAATTCATACAGGTCCCTGCCTCACACCATTTGGTTTTATTCACAGCCAGGATGTCTGTATTTGTTTTTACTCTTAAAGGTGCTAAAGAGGATGTTTTGTTTTATATATTTTTGCAATATTACTTGAAACTGTCTTTACTAACTGATAAAAGACTATTTATTAGGTGCACTGAAAGTAATAATATTAATATACATCATCTGTGCACGAGGTAGGGCCTTAAAAACATCAGCCAATCGTTTACGCGATGATGGCCCTCTGGCTTGTCAATCACTGCCATGACGTTCCTTGTGAGAGACGAGCGCGGCTGTGAGCTCCAGTAACTTTCCACACTCGACAGGCGCCGCATACGCTGTTTTTGTCAGGAGACAGGAGTAACAACTGCAGATTATGAGTTACCTGCGGTGAGTCCGACATAATGAATCCAAAAAACACGACACAGCGAATGCCGGTGGTAAACACTCGTGTTCCAATACTCGTGCACGAGTTTTGGGAGGCGTTCCTTTGAAATGAGCTGTGAAGGAGGGGGGTTGTTCTTATGCATGCGCTCATTTCAAAAACTCACTAACAGTCTTTGGATTCTCAGTCGACGAAAAAATCCTCTCTATCACCTTTAATTGTGATGTCTGAAATTTTGTTTTAATTTAGTAGTTTACCAGCAGAGCATACAGAAAATGTTACATTTTTAGTTTATGTGGAAATGGGCTCCTTTGTCTTTCATTTACTTTTTTTTTATTTTTTACTTTTATTAAATATAATTGGATATTGAGTACATTGATTTAAAGTATCACACACAATAACTTTGCTGGATATTTAGGAAAAATGTAACACAAGCACATCATCGCTCTCTAGTGTCCAAAGCAGAAAATTCATCTCTGATACTAGCACTCTACTTGGAGAGGGTGTGCTGGAAATCATGGGTGGCGAACGTTGGTCCTGGAGAGCCACAGTCCTGCAGAGTTTTACTCCAACTCTAATCAAACACACCTGAACAAGCTAATCAATGTCTGAAGGGTTACTAGAAAGTTTTTATCAGGGTTGGAGCTGAACTCTGCAGGACTGAGTTTACCACCCCTGCTATACCCTTACAGAACAAAAATACATGGGAATATACTGCAAAATACCATGCAATGTATTATATAATACATTTCCACATATGGGATATTTTTCAATATACTGCAATATATGCATTGACCATGTATGGCTATATTTTGATACAAAATATTTATAAATGAAGTTTATATAAGAATTTTACATATATTGCACATACATCTCCCCATATAAATGTGAATGTATTGTACACGCATATATACACACATTCATGGAAAGAGTTACAATCAGTGATTACAACAGACTTTTAGTTCCCAGCATGCTTTGCTTCTGACTGTTAAAGGAGAGTAAATGTTAAAATTAAGAGTTATTTCATGTGTTTTGCTCAATATTGATATAGGAGGAGATCTGTTAGCGTTTAATGGTCTATTATTTTGGAATTTAAAAGGTTTTCTGGTATCCGTGAGTTTTTGTGGTTAGGTTTATGATTGGCTGTGCACCTTGTTAAGACTATAATAACTTTATTTAAAAAGTAACGACTGTGCACGCTATAGCACAGTGATAGTCTTGGTAGAAAATTTAGTACATGCAGGTGTGCTTTTGTTAACTAACTTGAAAATATGAAACATTTAAAATGTAAATAATTATAAAATATAAGAAATATGTTAGCCTACATAATATATTTTACCATATGTGTGTTTATACTGCATGAGTTTATTTTCTGAAATGTAAATGTTATAGTGAATTGACACACAAAGAAGAAAAGAACCATGACCTGGAACCTACAAATGGCTCCAACATTACAAAGAACATTCAAGTTACTTTCATTGTTTCAAAAAAAATAAAAAAAATAAAAAAAAATAAATAAAACAATATATTGTTTTGTTATATCATTTTTTTTTAAAATAAAATAAGATTAAATAAGATGAAATAAGATTCACAGAAGGTAAAAGAAATGAACAGACTAGTTACACAAATACAAAACAATTAAAGACAAGCGTTTTTTTTTTTTTGGACACTTGCAGAATGTATGGTGCAGTTTCTTTTCCTAATATTTAACACAATGTCACAATGCTCAATGATTAAAATATAACTAAAATGCTTGAACTATTATATTGGCAAGTAATATACATAGGGTACCAGTAAAAAATTTGGAAACAATTTTTTATGTTCTTGAAAGAAGTCACTTATGCTCATCAAGCCTGCATTTATTTGACCAAAAGTATAGAAAAAAAACAGAAAAAAAAAAACAGAACAGTAATATTGTGAAATATTACAATTTAAAATAATGGTTTCCTATTTTAATATACTTTAAAATATAATTTATTCCTGTGATGTAATGCTGAATTTTCATCAGCCATTGCTCAGTCTTTAGTGTCACATGATCCTTCAGAAATCATTCTGATATGCCGATTTATTATCAGTGTTGGAAACAGTTGTGCTGCCTTTTTCTTTTCTTTTTTTGGAACCTGTGATAGTTTTTTCAGGATTCATTGATGAATTTTTAGAAGAGAAATCATTTATTCAAAATAGAAATCTTTTCTAACAATATATATTCTGTAGTCCTGGGTGGAGTGCCTTCTGGTGGCTATAAAGGGCACTCCAGCTGGTGTTCATGACAAGTCTTTACTATCATTACCTTGCTAAATAAAAGTATTAATTTCTGTCAAAAAAGAAAGAAGAAATTACTGATTCCAATCTTTTGAACAATAGTGTATATTGCAACTAAAGAGTTCTATTTGGAATAAATGCTGTTCTTTTTTTAACTTTATATTCTTCAAAGGATCCTCAAAAAAGGTTATAAAACAATATTAAGCAGCACAACTGTTTCCAACATTGATAATAAATCAACATATTAGAATGATTTCTGAAGGATCATGTGACACTGAAAACTGGAGAAAGATTCAGTTTTAATATCTCACCTTGAGTGCTCTGCCTCCCGTATGTCACAAAAATTTGAACAACAAAAATCTTGATTAAACACACATTACTTTGGTTAAAATTAGAATAAAAGTTTGTATTTTCACATCTAATAAAGACTTGTTTCACACATTAAATCTCATTCTTGTTAAATCAGCTTTTTGCAATACTCACTTTTCCTTTTTGCTTGATTCTTTCAATAACAAAACACACCAGCGGCTGAAACCGTTATCAGCAGAAAAACAGAAACACATATTCCTTCTACAGATGAACCTGAATCTGGAACAGCTAAAGAGAGACAGTCAATATTACTAAACATCATCTGATAATCCATTCAGTATTTAACAATATAATTGATTGATATTTACACCTTTTGTTGCCAGTTTTATGTTTTAACTAATAAATCTGATGAGCTTATGAAGAGGAGCAGTTAAAACAGCATCACAACACTGTCAGATCAACACCAAACTGCAGTGTTTATTGGAAAAAATATAAAATTTTATGCATTTTTCATTTAAACATAAGACTTAACAGCTTGTGTTTGTTGTGATGCTGATATACAACTTTGATATGCATGTGAAGATGATAGAGACTGTTTAGATACTATTTTAATACTGAGATAAAGCTCTTTTTTCAAATAGGAGACAATGAAAACAATAATATTGAGCCGTATTCTAAAACTGGAGGAGAAATTCAATTAATAAATAAGTTATACTCACCAATGACAGTTAATACAGTGAATATTCTGTCAACACTGCTGTTGCTACTGCTGATCTTCAGTTTATATTCTCCAGAGTCTGTGTTCGTGATGTTTGTGATGGTCAGAGATCCAGTCTGATGATCCAGCTTCAGTCTGTCTCTGAATCTTTCATCACACTGAACATCTGTACAGATCTTACTCTGATCTCCAGTGATTTCAGCAATTAGAATCTCATTAAAATACCATATAATTGAATCATTTAGGGTTTTAATTAAAGTAGTGTCTAAAGTAACAGATTCTCCCACTGACTTTCTCTTCATTTCATCTCGTTCAGCAGCAGGAACATCTGAAACACAAACCATCAGAAACTGTAGAGTTTTCTCTCCAAAAAGATAACTGGATTTTATAAGCATAATACAGAAAAAAAGTGAAAAATTACGTTAACTTTCTTGATTAGGCCAATTCTACATCGTAACTGCATCTCACATCCACTGATATTATGCATTTGAGCCTATTCTATTTATAAAATGGGCTTTAAAGTATTCTGCACGCAGTTATTGCAAATTCTGCCGATTTAAATGTCAGTAGAGTAAGGTTACCTACATGAGGTCTTCAAAACTGAGAGAATGACTTGAAAATCAATATTAAGAATTAGTAATTTTACGATTTAAGCAACATCCAACAGAAAAATATTTTGCTAGAAATAATAGCCAGTGAAAATATTGAGGAAGCAAGTAGAAAAAGGCAATGGTCTGAAAAGAGAAATAACTTTACTGCTGAGCCATTGAATGACTAAATTAGACCCACTAAAGACAGTAATGCTGAAGCCCCTAATAATACTGCTGCAGTTGATCTGTAGTTTAAGTCCAGAGTCTGTGATTTTGGTGTTTGTGATGGTCAGAAATCCAGTGGTCCAGCTTCAGTCTGTCTCTGAATCTTCTTTACACTGAACATCTGGACTGATCTTATTAGGATGTCCAGTGGTTTCAGCGATGACAATGTCATTAAAATACTAAGTCATCAAATCTACATGATTTACTACACCAGTATATAAATTGACTGATTTTCTCCTTCACTGGCACTGTCTTCTTTTGATCTGTAGCAAAAACACCAGAAGCACATTTCGCCAGTTGACTGAAAGATCCTTTTTTAGGGAAAACTCAACAATGACAAATTGCTGTGATGAAAAATGCACATATTAATTTCCTGGATCTTGAGAAATTCAGTACAAACAAAAGTAACTGCAAAATAAATTATGGTAGTTGCTTTTTCTGAGCTCCTCAACTTCTGTCTCATTTCGCCTATTTTGTGTTTAAAGACTTTTATGTTGAAGTGTTTTTCTCTGTTGCTTGTGTTCTGCTATTTAACTGTTGCATGTTTGGTAGTTCAGCCTTGTTTGGACCTCTGAAACATTTGGATGATCTTTGTTGTGTATTTGTAAACTGCTGCAGTTAGATTCTCGCATCACCTCATTCCTGCCAGACCGAAACAAGTACAAGTAATTTGCTGGACTGTGATTTAAACACATGCTTTTAAACATTCTTTATGTGACTCACCATGAACAGTAACATTGAAGATCTTTTCACTGCTGCTGCTGCCTAAAATCTTCAGTTTATAAAGTCCGGTATCTGAGGTCATTATGTTTGTGATGGTCAGAGATCCAGTCTGCTGATCCAGCTTCAGTCTGTTTCTGAATCTCTTACCACACTGTTTATCTGCACAGGTCTTAGAGAGATTTCCAGTGATTTGAGCGATGCGAATGTCATTATAATACCATCTAATTCTGTCTTGTTGGTTTGTTTCAACACCACTGTGCAGAGTGACTGAATCTCCTTCATTTGCTGACACTGTAATTTCTTCAACACCAAACACACCTGAAGAAGAAACAAACATTTACATATAAATCACTTACAAAATATCACATCTGTCAGGATCACCATCATTAAAATTGATTGACAATTATACAGTTTGGAATGGCGGTATGGTTCTGTTTTGGGCAAAACCTTCCTGCCCATCCATGCAGCCTAGCATGGGCTGAGTTATATTAATAAACATCCTGGCACTTCCAAGCTTTAGCTATAATGGCAGTGAATGGGGTGCCACGAGTTTGAAGCATCAGAGAGTCAGCTGATGCGAGCTCATGTGACCTGACAGAACTAACGCTATACGCTTGATTAAAAGTGTTGTAAATACTCCCCCCCTGTAAATCATAAAGATTCATGTAAAGAAATACAACTTGATTCATAACAGATTTACAAAAATCACACATCCCCCCCCCCCCCCCCAAAACAACTCACATTGTATTGAAGCTACATCTTGTGTTTATGAAAAAACAGCATAACCTTTGTCTGAAAATATAAACATTAATTTAATCAATTCTCATTTGCTACTTAAATCGACAACATTTTAAAAAACATAAAATATTGGTTCAAACTACCTCAGAATCAACTTTGCGCTGCTGCCCGCAATCACGTCAAGAATCAGACAACTTTGCACGTGCGTCTTGAGAAGCAGTTGTTTTGCAAAGTGCTGCAGCAAGAAAAATAAAATCAAAGGCACCTTTAACCCCGTTGTACCCTAATGCACTGCAAGTCTTCATTTAACACACTATAAATGTCAGAGTCACCATCATGTTCTGTTTGATTTGGTTGTCATTCGTCACGTTCTTCTCTGTTCTATGTACTGTTATTTTACAGGTATTCCCTGAATTATTACAATAAAACACTTTCACTGCAAAACATAATCTTAAAAAAATATATGGTCAAATAACTTTCAGCAAGGGTGTCCACAACTTGATGCAGCTATGCCAGGGGACAAGACCCTAAGGAAAAAGATTATTGATAAAGAGCTGATGGGAATGAGCTTTCAAGAGCCGACTGAGACCATGAGGTGATTGTCCGTAATTTCTGGGGAGACCAAAGTAAAATTTATTAACATGATGTTGGTTGCCCTATTGGCAAGAACTGTATAGAAGTTTCAGATTCAGCATTACGATGAATCCCTGAATCTGTGGAGGCTGTGTGATTTTGAACTAATGTGTCTCTATCATAGTTTTATTCCTGCAGGTCATTAGACATGGCAGAGTATAATTCCAAAGCATGGTAGGTTGTTTTGATTAGAACCAAAACAACCCAGCTGACTTTTGTGAAAAAGAATGATAATGAACAGAGATGTTCTGAGACTGGATAACAGATCATGTAAAAACTAAAGGATAAAATGTGAAGTTTAAATATGTTTTTTAGATTTAACACCAAAAGCAATCTTTGAGCAGGTTCATATTCATGTGTCTTGTGTGAGTGTGTGTGATGGTGACTGTACTTTATGTATTGTATTTGTTAGTTTGGGGAACTATTCTGCCCCATATATCATTAACCTCTGGAATGAGTGTTTTATCATTAGAGATGGCTTAAGTGAAACGACAAATTTTGACAAGCATTCAACTGAGGGTCTAAATTTGAACACTGTCGGCTATGTGTGGTCACAATCAGAGGTGGGTAATCCAGGGGTCAAAGAGTAAAAGTCCTGCCATATTTTTATTCCACCCACTGAAGCATTAATGAGATAAATAAGTGATTAATTGAGTGATGATTGAGCATTATTGAAGACACCTGATGATAACAAGCAGAATCACCAAAGGAGAAAATCACAATTTTTAAGACACCATCATCGAGGTCAGGGTTTGTTTTAGTTGCGCTTTTGACCCTTTACTTTTTAATATTAGATTTTGTTTGGGCAATTTTAATTGCTTTAAACCAACCAGACAAGCAAAGTTAAAAGATGACCAGGTGTTGGTTATGTTTTCACATAATCATTATTTGATCTGAATCACTGAACTCATTTAGAGCCCAATCTCTTAGATTTAGATTTACATTATTGATTACAGCAGCACTGTGATCCTACAGCACAAGATCAACTTTTACAATACAGATTTATTTTTTTTTTTTTTTTTTTAAGTTGTCCTTATCACAAAAAATATATAATCAGCGTATGAATCTCAACAACGGTGACAAGCAACATATTCTGATAAATTGATCAACTCTGAACATTAGAAACAAGCTAC